>NC_056748.1:889335981-889422504 GCF_019279795.1 Protopterus annectens
AACGCCTGCATGTAAAGCTGGGACTCTAACCACTACACTATCTAGGTTTAGGAATTTCATCTGCATATTTTTATTAATCTCCTGTGGGATGTTTAAGCAAGGCTAAGCAGAGGGCCATAATGCACACACCCACTTAGCTATGCTTAAACATTCCTTAGCATGTACAAACAAAATTTATGACATTATTATTACATTATGTTATATAGTGAGTATTGTGGTTTTCTGACAAGTCATTGAGGACTGATGTCAGGGAATAGCAGCATACATTTGACTTTCAGACTTCTATCCTTTGGAAATTCATGTTTTCTATCAACTTTCTAAGTTTGTAAAAGCAATATTTAAGTAGTGTCCCTATTTTTAGGCTTTGTCCCCCTATTATCCACATGGACTGCTGTTAGGGAATAATGGCATGCATTTGACTTTCAGACTTCTATCCTTTGGAAATTTATGCTAATGCATGACCTGTTTTCTATCAACTTTCTAAGTTTGAGGGCAATATTTAAGTAGTGTCCCTATTTTTAGGGCTTCGCCTGTCCATTGTTTGTTCCTTTGTCCACATGAACTGCTGTCATGGAATAATGGCATACATTTGAATTTCGGACTGCTATCCTTCAGAAATTTATACTAATGCATGACCTGTTTTCTATCAACTTTCTAAGTTTGTAAGGGCAATATTTAAGTAGTGTCCCTTTTTAGGGCTTTCCCCCCATTATTTGTGCCTTTGTCCACATTTCCTGCTTTAGCAGTTTGAGAGGTGTCATACAGCACTTTTACAATGCAGAGGGTGTGTCACAGAACCTGTCACAAGCCCCCTGCATTGCTTTCCTGCTCCTGTATGTATTTCAGTGTCCATGGACACTGAAATGATCATTTATTTCATTTCAGTGTCCATTGACACTGAAATATTGGCATAATATTAGAGAAATTCTCTAATATTATGCTGCATCAGGTTTAGAAAGTGCTGTATGGCACTTTCTGAGTGCAGGGGGTGTTTTCATAGTCTGTGCACTACTTAAACATGCCCCCTGCACTCGTTCACAGTTCATGTCCATTTAGCCTTAACAGCAGCATGTCTTCATGACTATGCAAGGCGCATTGCTTTGGCTACATGGACATGAACCACTATGTGCAGGAACAGCACTATCCCTGCATGGAGTTTATTGAATCCAGGGGTCTAAATTTCTAAGAGCAATATTTAAAATCTGTCCCTATTTTTGGGGCTTTGTCCCCCATAATTTTGGGCTTTGTCCAAATTTCTTGCAGTAAGAGGTTGACAGGTACACTCTCTTCTCACTTCCAAGTCTGAAGTTTTCCAGATGCTGTGCATGCAAAAGACTGCATAAATATTTCACCATATTATGTGCCCTTGTAGCAAACCCAAAATTTAGTGCAATCACTGTGCAGTCTGACAGTGCAACGCCCAAGCTGTGCAGCTCCATGTTTGGTGTTCTTTACCTGGAAGTACAGTGTCTGTTATAAATGGAATTCAGAGACTGATGTGGACCACGATAAATAGAGACATATATGGGACCAATAACGAGGAATATAAAAGCCTAAGTCTGTGAGAATTGACATTTGTTATAATGGCTGTCCAATATCTACTTGTCTCACAAATATACAGCAGGAATCACTGAATAATAATAGATATGGTCACTTTGATACAGATTCAAAACACCTACTTTTACTATGTATTGGACTTAGAAGCATTAGGTATAAAGTCATAAGTGAATGTGATAACCTTCTCAAATTGCTTATTTCCTCTTCCTGCTTGCCCGCCTGTCCACTGGGTAACCTCCAGTTAGTAGAGCTAGTACATTTCAGAAAAAGAAGAAGTTATATACTTATCTGTTCCATATTTTTTGCAGTTATCCTTAGCTTAAGACACTAGAAAGGTGCAAATTAATCAATAAACCAAAGATTGTTGTAGAAAATATTACCTGTTAATATTAACAGAAAGAAAATCTCAGCATGCATTGTAAAATATAATGCTTTACAGGTACTGTTAGTCACCAATGGAAGTCATATTTATGGACTGGATGGATTTCCTAGGGCTTGTATCGCTTGTATGAGGAAGGGTCTATATTATAAGACTGTCTGATTGTCCAGAATATTGAATCATGAAACATCTAACCCAAAGTAGAAAAATAATGACTTTTTGCAGTGGGAAAGATCCCTGCACCTCTATTTTTTAGGGGGGGCTATCCCCCTACACCCCCTGCATATTATATATACCAATTATGAGATCACACTACATCGGGGAAATGTCAAACTCCCAATCCCCATAATTACCAGCAATTGGCAAAAAAGCTGGTTTAATGTTCTAAAGGAAGAACTTTGACAGTTTGATATTCTGGATAGTCAATCTTATAACACTGATTAAATATGAGGATATATCTTGGCTAGATTCACACCCCCTGCATATTATATATACTGATTGTGAGATCATA
Organism: Protopterus annectens; assembly: GCF_019279795.1. Lineage (NCBI taxonomy): Eukaryota > Metazoa > Chordata > Ceratodontiformes > Protopteridae > Protopterus > Protopterus annectens. Next base: position 889,338,429 of record NC_056748.1, read on the forward strand.
CCACATTATGGAAATGGCAAACTCCTGATCCACATAACTGCCAGCAATAAGCAAAAAAGTTGGTTTGGTATTTTGAATGAAGAACTTTTGCAGTTCATTATTCTGGATAGGCAAACTTATAATATAGACCCAATATGAGGATATATTCTGGCTAGATTATTTCAGCTGAGATGCTACAGAAGTCATTCCAAAATGCAATAGTTGAAGTAGTTATCAGAAGTGGGCAGTTACAACTAACTCTATTGAATAACAACTCTTTCTTCTGGTCAATATATATTTTTAAATATCTTATTAAGTATCTGTTAGGACATAGGAGCACATCCCTTAACAGAAAAAAAATGGCCATATTAATATTTTTTTATTTTCATGCATTATACACTACATATTTTTTCTTTCTTTTTAATAATCAGCAATCACTGCATTATATAATTGGTTATTTCCTGCCTTCCTTTAAACCTCACTTTTCCAGAACATTATTCTGTGTAAATTATTCCCACAAATTCCATTTATTTCTGAGTATTTTGCTCCTTCCTTTTCTAAAGATCACATCTCCATTTTTTATTTCCAATATTCAGTACTTTATTTACAGTTAGTTTAGATTTTGATTTCCATTTTCTAGTAATTGCTTTTTTGGCTGCCAATAGCATTAAAATCAGTAATGCCTTCCTATGTCTAGGCAATTCAGATCCTTTGACCCAGCTGAAAATAATAATTTCCTTAGTTATAGCCATTTGGTCCCCCTCAAACATTTCTGACAGAATACTTAGCAGGACATTTTCATCTGTTAACTTTGTTACACTCCCCAAAATTATGTTCCCAATCACCCCTCTTTTTCCCATTACACCTCTAGCATTTGTTGTCTACCTGAGGATAAATTCTCTGAAGTCTGCTTGGGGTATAACAATACCCATGTAAACATTTCAAAGCAAAAGTCCTAAACCTTCTTGACTTTGTTGCATATGTGGAGTATACAGATGTCCTATTGTTTGTTTGTAAATTACCTTTCCAGTCCCACTTCCCAATCCTTTCTAACCTCCTCTGATTGATTCTTACACTTATCATTCAATATTTTATATGTCCTTCTAATTATCCATTTTGTAACCTCTTTTCTAGACTTGGCTAAAAAGTTTACCAGAGCAGGTCTTTCACTAAGCACTCCCCATCCCTTTCTCTTGGCCTATACTCTGATATCAATCCCAGGTAGGGAAGGCAGCCTCTAACCTGCAGTCCAAACGTCTGCTTGGACTCATCTCACTCTGTTATCTTTTCCTCTCTGTTTATCTACTTCAAGTACTTTGGTTGCTTTGCCAGTTTACTTCAGTAAATTCCAGACTCTTCTTGCCTTTTTTTGTATACACCTTCTTGCAGTCTTCCCTACTGGCAAAATGTCCTTTCTCCATTTCATGTTGATTTGGTTCTGAGAATAATTTCCTTATTTCTACTTTATGAATATAATATATTATATTCCCCTTAAAGTTTGATTTATAATCTTCTGCTTATGCTATGTAAATTAGCCTTAACTGGGTAGTGTGAAGTATCCCTTCATAACAGGTAATCCTAAACCACCTTTTTCTATGGTCTTATCCTGCTTAATTCCTGCTCCGTCCCCTCCCAAATAAATTCCTTCATCTCTCTATTATTGTCCACATTTAATCTAGTTGATAAAAATATGCTTGTCCAGTACATAAAATTAAAGGGACTGAAAACATTTTCACTGCTTGTATCTTACTATCCATATCCATAATTAATAGCTTCCAGTTTCCCAGTTTTTATATTATCTTTTAAGTCTCACCCCTCATATCCTTACCTGCCATAATGGAATCCTTTTTAATCCATACACTGAAATACTTCATCTTTTTACGTGCCCACAAATGCAGGCATTGCAGAACCAATTCATGTGTGGGAACATAGTTTACTGCTACAGCATTTGTTTATTTTCATAAATGCTATATCCAGAAAATACTTGAAACCATCTCAAAATGTTCCATAACACTAAAATGCTGCTTTCTGGTCTTATCAAGTATGAAATATCATCTGCAAATAAAGTTAACTTTTCTTGATTACTATGCCACTATATCCCTGAATTTGTGACACTCCTATTTTCTTTGTCAATGGCTCTAAATATAAACCAAATAATGAAGGGTAAAGAGGACACTCTGCCTTTTACCTCTGTTTGAACAGAGTTTGTCAGAGAGGAACCTGCCCATGTTAATTCTTGTCTTTGTCCCTTCATATATCCCTCTAATTAACCCTATTATTCTATCAGGGAATGCAAATGCTTCCATTCCCTACTCATAAAATCCCAGCTGACTCTACTGTATGCTTTCTCTGCATCAAGACTGACCAATTATAGTGGCATTTTCTTGCATTCTGCTTTCCTATAGATCATTGTTGTTCTAGTAATGTTGACAGATGTGTACTTTCTCTCCACAACATCACATTTATCCATATCAATCAATTTTGAAAACCTTTGCCATTATCTTAGATAATATAGACATAAATGAATTATAATCATGGTTTAAAATTGAAATAGTTCCATGTGAAGCCGAGTCTGAAGGGTCTTTACTCTCTTTGGGTAATACAGCCGCTGTAGCTTTCTTCCAAGATGATGGTGCCTACCCTTCTTTTAAAATGCTGTTAAATAAAACCTTTTTTGTCTTTATCATATCACTTTCTTCCCTCCTAATTTCTAGTCTTTCATAGGAATACCATCTGTTCCAGGAGAATTCCCTGTTGATTGATTATACATCTCCATTTTTATCTCATTTATTTCTATAGGTTCATAGGTAGGTACTAGACTATTGGCCCTAGGGCCTATAAAAGCCTAGCCAAAAAGGTACCCTGACTTTTGCCACCCAAGAAAATTATTTTCCTGTGCCCCTGTCAAGCAGAGCCACAGAGGTGATCCCTGGGGTGAATTTCCTATTACCCATCCAATCATCAAGACTTTTCTTGGAGTGCTAATGAGGAGCTTTGACATAGATAGGTAGTTTGTTCCAGAGTATGGGAAGTCTCTGGGACAGGAATCTATCCCTCCAGCATGTTCTGATTATTGTGGTGACAAGGTTTAGGTTCCTAGAGCATGTAGCTTGGAGGGATTGGGATTCTTTAAGTGGAGCATGTCCAACAGCTGTGGGTTTGACATAGCTTTGTATGTTAGGCAGAGATCACCTCTGAGTAGGCGATATGCGACAGAGTAAAGCTGGAGTTTTTTGAGACAGTCTGCGTAGGGCATCTGTTTGAGGCTGGTAAACCTCTTTGTGAGGTATTTCTGCGGCCTTTCCAGTTGTTGTAGATGTCTTGTGGGGTACATACCAAAAGGGGTGTTGTACTCTATAATGGGTCTAATGAGTGATGAGTAGAGGTGAACAATGACCTCTTTTTTCCTGGATGAGAAACCTTTTTGTGATGTGGTGTGCCATGTAGAAGGATTTCCTGACTACTGTGGCAATGCAATTATCAAAGGAGAGACTACTGTCCACCTGTGTCCCAAGGCCTCTTATCACACTTTCAGTGTTAAGTAGACTACCACCTATGTGGTAGCTCATGGGTATAGAGTTTTTACCAAAGGGGATGACAATGCACTTTTTGGCATTGAGCTTGAGGCCATGGCTTTGACACCAGGCATCTGTCTCAGTGAGGCCCTTTTGTAGAATGTCCACATCATTAGCAGTTTCAGTTATGTCTCCTAGTTTGCAGTCATCTGCGAACTTCATTAGCCAAAGACCTTCTGTGTTAGCCTGTACTTCAGAAAAGCAGATACCAAACAGGAGAGGACCCAGGACCGAACCCTGTGGTACTCCACTTGTCACTGGTCTGAAGTCAGATTTGGAGTCTCGCTACTTTCACAGTGTGGGTTCTGTCAGTGAACCAGTTGGCAACCCATCTTGTGACATAGGGGATTTATACCTAGTTTAGTGAGTTTATCTATAATTCCAGAATGGGGGATAGTGTCAAAAGCCTTGGTGAGATCTAGATAGGCTGTGTGAACCACCTTACCCTCATCTACAGCTTTGGTGACTGCTTCAAAGAAGTCTATCAGGTTTAGGAGACATGATTTGCTTTTACAAACCCAAACTGGGTGGGGTCCAGAGTTTGGAGATTACCAATGTCTTTGTTTATAAGTTCCATGATGATACATTCCATGGCCTTGCAGACCAGGCTCGTTAGGCTGATGGTGGCGGTAGTTCCTGGGGTCTGTGGTGGCTCCCCCTTTGTGGAGTGGGATAACAGTTGCTGTGTGCTATTCAGTGGGCACAAAGCCTCACTTTTTCAAATCAAGTTGCAGTCCCCATTCATAAATAATCTATCCTGCTGAAAGTTGATTATTTATCCCCAAATTTTCTTAACTCCTGTAATAGTAATTTTTGGGTGGAATAATTTTAAAATATGCCAGTGTAATCCTCTTCCCTTACAAACTGACTGCTATTACTATAAATATATCATTATTGTCTTTTCCCTATTCCATAACTACTACAGTCCTTCTGGCAAGCAATATTATTACTCCCATTTTCATTTGTTCCTGATACTGTGCTGAATATCCCTCCTGAGATTCTTTCTTTGTCAAATTCACTTGCCCCTTCATATCCAAATGTCTTTCCTGCAACATTTCTTAATATAATTCAGTACTCTTTTCTTTTGTCTATTACTGTAAGGCTATTTACATTACATGACAATATGGATGGGGTAGCCATTATGATGGAAAGTTATTACTCCCACCTGTAATACATTACAATTTTTTTGCATGTGCATTTCTAGCTTCTGGCTTACATGTACACGCTAATGTTTCACAGGCTGATATTTTATACTACTGCTTCTTTTCATCTCCATTTGAAACACATTTGAAACAATGTCATATTTTTCAAGACCTTTTGTTTTAAGTAATACACTCAAACAAAAAATCATCCCCATCCTCTTTTAACTTAGAATAAACACACAAAATTCTATACATCTTAACAAAGGAAGGTTAATCATTTAGACATGAACAGCTTTTCTAAATTGATGTCCAAACCTCAAATATTACTTACTTTAAAATTAAGGATATACATGCTAAAGTCCATGTTCCAGCCTATGTTCCCACTTACAGTAATTATTGTTTGTTCTTTTCTTATCTTCATTCTCCACCCAGATATGAAAAACAACTTCTATGCTTTGAGTAAACATTAACTTTTAACCCTAAGAAAAGTGCATAAGTAATTCTTATTTGCTTACTACAGCTTCAAACTTACTTTATTTTTCATTTAACTGCTTGCCACTATGCCTTAATTGTTATATGTCATTCAGCATAGAGTACTCAGAACTCTCAATGTTAATTGCTTATACCTGCAGACAGCTCATCTTTAAGTAAAAGCAGTCAGGAATGAGAAGAAAAGCTAATAACTTTAGAGAGGCATGAGATAATCTTTGTAAATGTCACTCAGAACACAATGAGCAGACTTCCCTTGACCAGCTGCCTATCCATAAAGACATCATGTCTCCCACTGAGAACATCTGCTAATGAAAAAAAAAATCTAATAACTTTGCAAATGTAAGAAACTTGTCATTTTCCATGTCTTTCATCACTTTGTTTTATTTTCAAGCCTATTTGCTTAAAATAGCTTGTACATAGCTTAAGCCAATGATACTAATGTAGGGAATTTACAATCTTAATTCTGCATATAATACAATCCATACACTTTTATGCCTGTATCATAGGAGCCAGAATTTAAACATTCTATTGACTTTAGCTTGCTTTGGTCCAATCTTTCTTATCTTGTTAAGTTTGAAGCCTATATATCTTGCAACTAAGAAAACGTACTTGCTAGCTTTAATGTCTTAAATACATACAACAGTGATTGATAAGACTCTCTCTACCTCACATTTTAAAATCCCTGTCACTGCACATTATACAAAACTGTTTTGCAGTATAACATGCAGTTTAAGTAATGCATTTTATACAAATATTAACACATATTAATGAGGTAAAGTGAGGTATAGGCTTTGCAGTTCGCCCACACATTTAACCAAGTCAACAAAATTCCAGTTTTATCAGCCACTTTTTCTTGCAAAGCCATATTTTATATATGTTTCTATATCCAGTGGGGTTTCTGCTTTATTGTCTTCCATTAATTCACTAACTTCAGTGTTACTGGTCTTCCTCATGATCATCTTTATCTGTCAATGCCAGTCTATGGTTCAAGTCCAAGGTATCCCTGAGTCTTCTAGTCAGTCCCTATGTTTTTTCTGTCCCTCAAGTATTTCCTTTAGAACAGTGGAAAGTGTTTCATGGGCAAAATCTTTCTGCAGGGTTTGTTATCAGAAGAATGGGGAGTAGAGTCACCTTCTGCTTCCTGGCTTTCTCTTTGTTGCATATACTTTTTATTTCTCCTGTTTTGCATCAAACAATGCCATTGATCATCTAGGACAAATATTCTGATAACAGCTGTATACAGCAGTTTTACAACTGCCTCTCAATATTCCCTGATTGATAAGCTAAACTGATTCTTTTCTGCCTAGGGTACAGTGAATAATAGTTTTCCACAAACACTGTTTTGTTTCCAATTGTTAATACTTTTTCTATCACAGTTTTGTTTGGGTTAACTCTTTCTGCTGGTATGATTGCACTGTTGCTGATATAGGTCTTGGCTACTTTCTCATTGCCAGGTTTGGAGCATACACACAATGTGTCTCTCAGTTAACAAATTTAATCTTGAACACCAGTCAATTTGCTTATTTGTACTTTCATAAAATTAATGTAATATGTTCCTTACAGTTTCTGTGATACAGCAGAAAAATCGCAGGTTTTCTCTACACCTTCTATCTTCTAATTTTTTTAAACAGCTTTTCTCTAGAAGCTTCATGCTCAGACAGCTGTTTTTTTCATTTCGACCTCTGATTTTTACAGTTTTATAAGTTCACTTGAATAGCTAGCTAACTACAGCTTCTGTTTTTCTGTCCTTCTATTTGAGATAATATATTCCCTCAGTGCTTCACTTATTGTAAACACATCTGAGTGCATTTGATTTTTCCCTATGAATAACTGGAACCCCCCCTTCACCAAAGCCGAAACTTGAACAGCTTTTTGCTGAAAATCTGTATGATTCTTAACAACCACAGTTTTCTCTGTTCCTTTTCTGACTGATTTTTTTATCAGGTTCTCCAAACTTCTTTGCTGGCATCTAGACAGTATAATTACTAGCCAGTGACTGAATTTACCCAAACTGACAGTTTCATTGGCCCTTTTTTCACAGTTTCTGTTTTTGCACAGGAAGACTTCACACCAAGCTGTTGATCACCATACAGCAATCTTGGAAGTTCTTCTGGTCAATTATGTTTTGACTTTATTTTAATAAAACATATGAGGGCCTACACATTTCATTGAAAGGAAATTCTTCAAAGGACTTTGGGTGGTGTGTTGTATAATGTCAGAGTTAGCCTATTTACAGAAGACATACAGGGGTGTGGGAGCAGGGTGGTAAGAAAGTATGTCCTTAAACAAGTGTGATAAGAGATGAGTTAGTACATTTTGAGAAACAAGAGTTAGGAGTTCATCAATGAAGTCAATCTAGTTGATGAAAGCGCTTAACGTTTGTGGTTGTTATTTTGTTGTAATAAAGAGTATGATAAAATCGTTTAAGGGACTAGTGTCATCGTTCTGGTGCTGTATTTTGGATTATTAACTCTGGCAATTTCATTAGTGCAGCTGGACATTATCACCCCCCTTCTGTATATGGAAATGATAAAAAATGGTACTCAAAATAAGCAATTCAGCAAGACCAAATGCATGACCCCGTAATTTACTCCTCATAGTAGCTTCAAGTGCTGCATTAACAAGTGGTGTACCCCAAGGATCGGTCTTAGGGCCTCTACTATTTGGGATACACTTTTCTGAGGTGCAAGCCAAAACCAGTAGTCTGTGGCTGACCAAGTTTGCAGGTGACTGCAAGCCGGGTGGTGTCTTAAATTCCCCCAGTGATGTGAACATCCTCCAAGAGGGCCTTACCCAAACTAATGAATGGTGACAGATTACATCACATTAATAACAACATATTAAGCATACAATCAGTCATGAGGGCTTGGGCACCCAGGTTGATAGCAACCTGACTTTTTACCACCATGTTGCCTACATGGCCCACCTCATAAGTAAGGGCATTTCATCCAGGAACAAGGAGGTCATAACATCCATGTACTCCTCCCATATCAGACCCATTATTGAGTACAATGCCCCCTTCGGCATGTATCTTGCCAAGCATATGCAGCAGCTGGAGATACCACAGAGGTTCTTGACTAAGAAAATCTGGGGTCTCAAACATCTACCTATACATATAGGCTAAAAGCCCTGTCCCTCTACTCAGTCTCATACAGACTACACAGTGGTGATCTGTGTCTGGCATACAACGCCATCTCAGACCCAGCCTTGATAGAGTTGCTGCATAACCGTAAGTAAAACTTCACTCGTGCAACCCGCATGCAAGGCCTCAACCTGGTCTGTGACATTAATAGAACTTGTTGGCAGGATAGATTTGTGTCCCAAAGACTCCCCCATTTGTGGAATAGACTCCCTTCCCATGTCAAGCAGAGTACCTTCCTAGCCCTCTTTAAGGGGAACCTGGATGACTGGATGGGAAACAGAAAATACACCCCTGCTGGACAGGGGAAACAGGTGCTGACTTTGTGGGGAACATGGGTGAATTTCATGGCTAGGCTTATAAGGGCCTCCGGGCCAATAGCCTAGTATCATCCTATGAACCTATTACCTATCACATTTCCTTTATTTAGGCTGCAGATTTGGAATGACCCACCAGGTATACATATGGATTTTCAGGGGCATCCTGAGTGCTTTGTTATAGTTAGCAGACATGCTTAAAGCTGCATGGTGTACAAGCAGAGGACATGGAAAACAAACCTAGGCCTATGTGGGGTATCACATTTACATCTGTTTGCCAGATATATTAACATACACTACCAAATGATAAACCAACTGCCTTTTTCAAAAGTAGCAAATAAAAAAATCATTATTAACAGTGAATCATTTTGTTAAAATTTTCACTAATGTATATTTATTCTTATTTATATCATCTGTTTGACAACAACAAACTGCGCAAGTAATGTAACAGCTATATTTTTAGGCCATAGTGGTCAAACATCATTCTGTTCTCTGTATATATGTACATATATATATATATATATATATATATATATATATATATATATATATATATATATATATATATATATATTAATTAGATGACAGTGCAATGGTCCCTGCATTGGCCTATATAGCTTAAGAAAACTACCAAATTATAACAAATGTGCTTAAGTGACAATTCTGGCTGTGTCATTTTAGCAAGGATTGTGCAGAGCTGCTTATTAAGGGTGCATATTTATCAGTTTGATATAATTCTTTTGGAGTTTGTGATTTTATGCTATGTATACAGAGAAAAAGCATCCTAATGCATTGTGCAAAAATACGTTGCACAGAAATTATGAGAAGACTGTCAAGATTTCTAGACAGCACTCTTAATTTAGCAAACAGGAGAAAACAATCCATGCATTCGTGTTTGCAATTTATTTATTTATTTATTTTTTCAATCTTCATCCAATAAAGGAATTTTCTTGCAGTAACATTTTTTAGTTCCTGCTGTAATGGGCAACATACAGCTCCTCAGCCCATTCCAATTTTACTTTTGCCAAAAATAATGCAACTAGGGTCTTCTGACTGCATTACAAACTGGGTACTGTAAATTATCAAGGCAAAGGGCTTAATTTTATTCCAATGCAACAGCACAGTGACCCCCCCCCAAAAAAAAAAATAGTTTTAGAAATCATTTTATAATATAGAAACTTTCCAGATGAGACTGACTGCTCCATGTATTTTCAAAGTACAACATTGTTAATTTGTATGGTAATTTCTCAGTTAAAATCAGAGTAAAGTTTCTTTTTAAGACAATATACTGCTCTTTTTGGACTGAAAATTAAAATAGCAAATTAAAAGCATCATACTGTTTGCATTATTTAAATGAAACTAAAAAAGTACAATTAATTTGAATATCACTCATACAGAATTGTATTATGGTAAAATACAAGGGTAATGCTTTTAGTTTTATTCTAGCACTGAATCAGCATAGTTTTGGGGTTGTAATGAAATTTCCTTTGTAAGATTTACATAACTGGCAAGAAGTCTTCACTGAATATATGCTGACTGATCTAGTGCCACTGAATAAAGAACAACGCTCTCTTTTCTATACAGATATTTCATACTACTTTGTCATACTGTCAGGTTTTAGTTGCACGATTCAGTAAATCACCTTAAGTGCACACTTAATTGGTTACAAGTTGTCTCTTTAAGAATTATTTGCAATACCTGTTTACAGGCTAAAAAATACATTATAACAAACATATATTAATAATGGAGAGTAGTGCAGTTATGTGTGTTGTAATTTGCTCTCATTTGTTTTATATTTACAAGTACAGTATAGTGCAGCCTGGATTTAATGTTACCTGATAAAATACGTACAACTTTGCATAACAATTAGTATAACATAACATGACAACTGAAACAGTATAGATTTAGATTAAGTTACAGTGTTTCCTCATGAGTTTCTGAGGACAGAAAATAAAAAGTCTTATAACGCCTGCAAAACACAACACATTCATTATCAGTAACATGATTAAAATGTTGCATTTTCCAATCTTTACCACCAGAGGGCAATACAAACCCAGGTTTTTAATTTTCTACTGGCCATAAACTTATTCTTCAAGATGACACAGCTGTCTGTGGTATAGTTATAGTATTAGTTGACAATACTAAGACAGCTTCAAGTATTGTAAATTGGTAATGTTGTAATTATGCAGGCTTCAGAAGTTGCAGCTTTCAGGTAGTGGAGGAAAATACATTTCCAGATCAAAATTTTCGTCAGTCTTCCAGTTCTGCTGGTTTTGAATGCAGGAAAACGTATCTAACAGTTCTGGCCTTGCTGGCAGATTTGCTTCTGAGGCTGATATGTGGCAGGGACTGAAGCTGAAATGACAAACATAAATGCTGCATTCAGTAACTTTAGTAGCATAATTGATTTACGTCTGTATATGCTGCAGCTAATATTCTGCAAAAAGAATGAAGTCAGCCAAATCTCAGATTAGGCATGAGACATATATTAACAGTTTCTCTATCACTTATTAATGATAACTGACACATGCTGTCCATCACTAGCTGAAAGCACCCACTCTAGGTCACTGAGTCATTAGGTCATGGCTCATACACCCACTCTAGGTCACTGAGTCCTTAGGTCATGGCTCATACACCCACTCTAGGTCACTGAGTCCTTAGGTCATGGCTCATACACTCACTCTAGGTCACTGAGTCCTTAGGTCATGGCTCATACACCCACTCTAGGTCACTGAGTCCTTAGGTCATGGCTCATACACTCACTCTAGGTCACTGAGTCCTTAGGTCATGGCTCATACACCCACTCTAGGTCACTGAGTCCTTAGGTCATGGCTCATACACTCACTCTAGGTCACTGAGTCCTTAGGTCATGGCTCATACACCCACTCTAGGTCACTGAGTCCTTAGGTCATGGCTCATACACCCACTCTAGGTCACTGAGTCCTTAGGTCATGGCTCATACACCCACTCTAGGTCACTGAGTCCTTATAGTGTTAGTTTGGATTATAATCTGGAAGCTCACATCTAGAGTTGTATGCCAATACATTGCTAACATCCAAACAGAGAACTTAACATCCAAACATATAACTTCAGCTTCTAATATCAATACCCTGCAGGGAACCATCAGTCCCACCCATTTTTGTATATATGCCTGATGATGCAGCCATGACCAAGAAGCCTGACTTTCTAGCTGGCTTTAATGCCTATGTGGCAGATAGGAGTAGTCTTCCAGGACAATGATAAGAATCATAAGAAATACAAGACAACTGAGTCTTGTGAATATTTCCCTCTTATTGGTACCCACTCTTAGACTGTGCCTCCTTTTACAGGGAGGGCCATGCCAATCAAGACAGGGGTGAATCTGTGAATGCCTATACAGTCATCCAGTTCCTGTGTAATACTTCTTAATTTGCAGTGAGGAATAGATCTCCCCTACTGAGAAGTTTGTCAGATACTGAATAAAGAGACAGTGCTTCCAGTCTTTTCTGGTAGCTTTTGGTTTGTAAGCCAATTATCTTCTTAGTTTGGAACCCCTGGGGTTCTTCTAGTTGTTTGATTTGTCTAGCGAGGTTCATCCCAAAGAGGGCATTGTATTCAATAATTGCCCTAATCAATGCTGAATATAATACTGGCACCTTGAGCTTCTTTGCTGAAATAATACTAATATTTGCTACTTGACTGCTACCCAAATGTAACATATTGATAATACCAAGATTAACACCAGGATTAACCTAATTTCACATTATTATTACTATTATTACTGTTGTTGTTGTATTCTTTTAAACAGCTAAGTCAACTAGGAATTAATATGTCTTTTCAAGAATGATGAACAACAAGCTCAAGGCCTACTGGCCACTGAGATGTTACCCAAATGTAACATATTGATAATACCAGGATTAACACCAGGATTAACCTAATTTCACATTATTATTACTATTATTACTGTTGTTGTTGTATTCTTTTAAACAGCTAAGTCAACTAGGAATTAATATGTCTTTTCAAGAATGATGAACAACAAGCTCGAGGCCTACTGGCCACTGAGATGTTCCAGGCCCAGAGTTAAATGATTTACCCAGATACACACAGTATGCAAATGGAAACTGAGGAATTCAAACCTGGGAGAAAGGATAAAACTTCTTAGCAGCTCATAGGGCTGGATTCATAAACTCACTGTGATGTGTACACAGCCATGTACATGTTTTGTTTTCATGAACACACCTACAACATGACGATGTGAAGTATCATGAAGGGCTGGTCCTGCGGCCATGTGGAATGCTAATGAGGCATTCGGGGGAGAGGCATATGCTTATTATTCATGTGCTCTCTCTCCCTAAAATCACCAATCTACACAGCTGGGTGATTCAAGACATTGTCTGGCTGTGTAGATTGGCACAGTCATCCCCACCATATCATGGTACCAAACACAGCCAAGAAGCCATATTCAATCACGAACATGAACATAGTGGGGGGACCACCAGACACCAGGGTAAAAGTGCCATAATGGCACCAGCTTTAAAATGGGGGATCAGAGAGTGGGGAGATCCACTGGACACCAGGGAGAATAATGTGGAAAAGTTCTGTGCCAGCACTGCTGTTACTTTGAGGACTGGGGGTTGAGAAGATCCATGCTCTTCAGTACTGTACTGGCATCAAAATTACTATAGTGATGAGAAAGATAAGCTGGACACCAGGGAAGAGTGCCCTATACCACAAAAAATCAGGACGGGGTGGGGGAGCTTCATACACACTCAAGTGCCATAATTACACCAACCACAGGATTGGGATTGGGAGTAGTGGGAGAACCAGTAGACCACCATGTAATACATAATTGCCATGATGGTACCAACAGAGACCAGGTGGAACCATTGGACACTAGCAGTAAGTCTGTTAAGTGCCACAATGGCAGCAACATTACAGTGGGGATGGAGCATGAGGGGATATACCATACGTTGTTCAAAATACGAAAAACACAAAGAAAATTACACCAACAACACTAGGTGTCCGGAAATAAGCAGCCCAAATGCGATAGAAAACTTATTGAACTTTAATGGATTCTGGTACCTTGGCTTTCGCCTTCACAAGGAATATCTACCATGAACAAATCCACCGCTTATAAACCAACAGCCATAATCAATTAAACAATTAAGTAATTAAACAATATAAATTTGTTTGAAAAAATATATATATACATACATTTAAAGGAACCTAATCATCATACATTACCTAACAATTTATAACACTTTGTTTTCAAATACAAAATACTTTATATATTATTTGAATATTATATTTATTAAGAATGCTAGATACAAAATATCCCTAACATACCTACAATGTGAAAAAGTCATACTTTAATTAATAAGTCTCTAAATTTCTAAATTCATACCCAAGGGATATAAAGTATTAAACTTAATAATGCATTTAGATTCCAAATTCAACAAACCCCTAGTAAAATTAATACTATTGGAATCTAACCCCCAGGGTCTGCCCAAAATACTAAAAGTCAAACCATTATCTATTCCCCCGTGTACTTCATAAAAATGCCTAGCCACTGGACTTTCTAATCTACCCCTCCTTATGTCACCAATGTGTTCAAGAATTCTTAATTTCACTCTTCTCCTAGTCTGGCCAATATACCACTTTTTGGTGCACAACTGCATCCCAGTATATAAACAACACCCAAAGAATTGCAATCAGAATGTTCTATAGCACTAAAACTAACCCCATTGATCTCAGTATTATCCAAATTTCTGCACCTAGTGCAGACCTTGCACTTTCCACAGGGGAATGTCCCAGCATTCAATTGTTTCTTATGAAGTTTAAATCTTAACAGTTCCTACCATATGAAAAAGTTACTTTGTTGGGAAACAAATGTCCTATCTTGTCATCCCTGCTGATAATGAGCCACAATGAATTAACCACTCTTCCTGAGATATTGGAGAATTCTGAAAATCTACTCACAAAAAATAATACATTGTCCCCCAAAGTTTTCTCCATACTTTCCCTGTCATAATTATTGCCTCTTGTGTTGAAATCTAACATTTCCTTACTACTATGGGACCTAACATGCTTGATTATACCTAACTCATGTTCAACTTGATTTCTAGCTGACATCACCATGTTTTTAGGATAGCCTCTAGTACTTAATTTTGCCTCAACCTTGTTGAATTCTGAATTAAACATATATTTTTCTGACGTATTGACAGCAATACGTTTAAATTCACCTAATGGTAAAGAACTAATAAGACTGAGACTATGCATACTCATGGCATGCAAAAAATTATTGGTGGCTGTTTCTTTGTGATAAGGTCTGAATTGTACTTTTCTATCAGACCCCACATAAAAACTAACATCAAGAAATTGGATTTCACGACGCCCTGTCTTATAAGTGATCACAACGCAGAACAGAGGAAGAGGGCGACGCTTTCAAGGAAAGGGAAAAAGAAGATAGAACTGTTTTTTGTGATTTTGTTCGTACATGTGGATTTATTTCATCTCAAGTTTTCAATACTCCATATGTCACCAATGTTTTTTCTAGTGCTTATGTTCACAATGTAGGTGAGAATTTACGTATTATAAATCTTTCTGATTTGAATATTACTGACAATATTCTTGGTTTGTTAAACAAGGGTACAAAATTCGTGCCCACTCACTTTCCTAGCCTGGCGGATGTTATTATTGAAGCAAAAAAGTTCTGCAGGAAGTTGCATTTAAAAGTTTTTTTTTTGCTAGTAATAATTTAATGGAGAAAAAGAATTCTGTTAGTATGGATGAGTCACTTTTAGATAGTTCCTTGATGGATATGACAATTTATGAAAATGAATTGTTTGATATTTATGGAGAGGAGCAGAATATTGTCATGAGTTCTGAGTTTTAATATTTTACGGGTTATGGGAAATTTGATGTGCCGAAAGTCCCGTTTGTGAGTGATTTTGAACCACCAAAAATCAATGTTGTTATAAATGTGTTTGAAAAAACTTTATGTGACACATTAGAAATTGAATTTAAGAAATTTAAGCACAGCAAAAAGGTTTTTAATTTAAGTAAGAACGAGTGGCTGGCTTTGCGTGAATTAAGGGAATCGATTGGGAAACATGTGTTTACTGAATCTGACAAAGACGGAAATTGGGTAATTTATCTCAAAGATAAATATATTTCTTCAGCCTTTGATTTATTGTCAGATGTAAGTGTATATGAACGCCTGGCTACCAATCCTGTTAAAATTTTTAACAGCACACTGCTTGATATACTGGAAAGGGGTGAACGCCTGGGTTTCTTTACAGCTAAAGATGTTAAAAAGTTGTATATTAAGAATCCTAAGGATGCAAGGTTTTTTATAATCCCAAAGGTGCATAAGGATATAAGGAATCCCCCAGGACGTCCAATTGTTTCAGGCAGGGGTGCATACTTACAGAATGTAGGAATTTTTTTGGATTCTGTGCTTAAAAAACATTTAAATAGGGTGTCCTCACATGTGAAAAATACAAGTGAAGTTTGTAACAACATAGGGGGCACGGTTTGGAATGTTAATTTCTATTGGGCAACTGTAGATGTCAAGTCTCTATACACAAGTATTAATAGAACTTGGGGACTAGAGGCAGTTAGTAGGATGTTAGGGGAAGGTCCACATACTTCTTACATTATCAATTTGTTAGATTTTTGTTTAACTCACAATTGCTTTGAATTTGAAAAAACTTTTTTTCTTCAAAAGGAGGGCACAGCAATGGGTGCCCCCTATGCTCCTTCATATGCCATTATATTTATGGCACATTTTGAGAACCTGTTCATCTATCCTAATGATTTTTTTTGCAACAAAGTGATAAAGTGCAAAAGATTTATTGATGATCTTTTATTTCTTTGTGAAGGTGATTGTAGGGACTTTGATATATTTATTGGTGAGTTAAAAAACAATTCTTGTGGTTTGGATTTCACTTATAAGACAGGGCGTCGTGAAATCCAATTTCTTGATGTTAGTTTTTATGTGGGGTCTGATAGAAAAGTACAATTCAGACCTTATCACAAAGAAACAGCCACCAATAATTTTTTGCATGCCACGAGTATATAGAGGCTATCCTAAAAACATAGTGATGTCAGCTAGAAATCAAGTTGAACATGAGTTAGGTATAATCAAGCATGTTAGGTCCCATAGTAGTAAGGAAATGTTAGATTTCAATACAAGAGGTAATAATTATGACAGGGAGAGTATGGAGAAAACTTTGGGGGACAATGCATTATTTTTTGTGAGTAGATTTTCAGAATTCTCCAATATCTCAAGAAGAGTGGTTAATTCATTGTGGCCCATTATCAGCAGGGATGACAAGATAGGACATTTGTTTCCCAACAAAGTAACTTTTTCATATGGTAGGTTTTAGAATTTAAAGGAACTATTAAGATTTAAACTTCATAAGAAACAATTGAATGCTGGGACATTCCCCTGTGGAAAGTGCAAGGTCTGCACTAGGTGCAGAAATTTGGATAATACTGAGATCAATGGGGTTAGTTTTAGTGCTATAGAACATTTTGATTGCAATTCTTTGGGTGTTGTTTATATACTGGGATGCAGTTGTGCACCAAAAAGTGGTATATTGGCCAGACTAGGAGAAGAGTGAAATTAAGAATTCTTGAACACATTGGTGACATAAGGAGGGGTAGATTAGAAAGTCCAGTGGCTAGGCATTTTTATGAAGTACACGGGGGAATAGATAATGGTTTGACTTTTAGTATTTTGGGCAGACCCTGGGGGTTAGATTCCAATAGTATTAATTTTACTAGGGGTTTGTTGAATTTGGAATCTAAATGCATTATTAAGTTTAATACTTTATATCCCTTGGGTTTGAATTTAGAAATTTAGAGACTTATTAATTAAAGTATGAATTTTTCACATTGTAGGTATGTTAGGGATATTTTGTATCTAGCATTCTTAATAAATATAATATTCAAATAATATATAAAGTATTTTGTATTTGAAAACAAAGTGTTATAAATTGTTAGGTAATGTATGATGATTAGGTTCCTTTAAATGTATGTATATATATATTTTTTCAAATGAATTTATATTGTTTAATTACTTAATTGTTTAATTGATTATGGCTGTTGGTTTATAAGCGGTGGATTTGATCATGGTAGATATTCCTTGTGAAGGCAAAAGCCAAGGTACCAGAATCCATTAAAGTTCAATAAGTTTTCTATCGCATTTGGGCTGCTTATTTCCGGACACCTAGTGTTGTTGGTGTAATTTTCTTTGTGTTTTTCGTATTTTGAACAACGTATGGTATATCCCCTCATGCTCCATCCCCACTGTAATGTTGCTGCCATTGTGGCACTTAACAGACTTACTGCTAGTGTCCAATGGTACAATGGTACTGCAAGTTCTTGCTGGAGTGTTCTCAGGTCATTGTTACTAATTCCGTCTCCTCCATGTGCTTTGTTTGGATCCAGTTTGCACAGTTCTTTTTCAACACAATCTAATTTGATTTCAGTATCTAGGTTACCTAGATGTCACTAGGACAACTTATCACTACCTTTGTGGAGCCAAACTGTTCTGCATTATATTTTGTAAAAATATCTATAATCTGTTTTGTCTGAGAATAAATTTTATAATCTACATACAGTTTATCAATTTGTATGTCTTTAATCCTTCCACATCTTATGTATCTATAACATGGTTTCCTAATATGCTCAATATCTTTATACACATTTAATTCAAATTTTCTTGATCTTTGCTCACACTATACTTAATTTGTTTGTCCATCTTATTTATTTCAGATGTAGTTTGACCTCTTTTCCATTTCTTATATATTTTTTGTCTCTTACCTTAATCAGGTATCATGTTCTTATGGAAATATATCCCCCAGACCTTGTATGCCTAGATCCTGATGTTAAACTTTTTTTTTTATTTTTTGTGCTCAAACAATTTCTCTTTCAAAACTTTTCACATTCCATCTGCAGTTTTTTCCACTGAACACATCACTCCAGTTAGGTTTACATGGTGACTGTTTTGTTTCCATATAATCTGTAATTACTCTTCTGTGCACTGATTTAGATTTCAGTTTGTCAGAATTATCTAGAAACAAATTAACCTTTATAACCCCATGATCACTGCACCTCAATGGTGGTAAACCATGGCTTGAAGTAACAGTAATTTTGGTACTTACACACTGTCAGTATTCAATGAATTCTGGGCAACATTCTGTTCTCAATTAAATAACGTTTTGCTGAGAATGCTGTGAATGCTAACAGTACGTGGTTGTCATAATACGTTAGTACTTTTCACCCCCACATCTGTAGATGTTTGCTCGCTGCATGTCTAGACAACACAAAAGAAATATATAAAACACTAACCTATTAAGTTCCCTACAACATTTAGTCTTCTGTGGTCCAAAAGAAAATGGCAAGTATTTTTAATAAGCTTAGACCTCCCACCCATGTACGCTACCAAACATGCCAATCACTAAAGGAAAGCCTAATACACTGTTATCTGATTACTTTATGCATGATTACTGCTAACTTTATAAAGTATCTAACTGGTCATTCTTGTTGTACCTATCAATTGCTTATTTCTTGAGAAGCTGAAATTATTTTTTTCAAACATAATGTAATCAACACCATTATTAACCAGTCTGTTTTACAGACACTATTACATTCTCAAAGCGTATTAAACTGCTACTGGTCTCTGCTGTTCAAAGTGTAGCTGAGAGGGAAAACAGCTTTACATGCACATCTTGATCTTAGTAGTGGAGTTTTCAGTTTCACAGCAGGGTACAAGAGTTATATGTAAGCACCAAAATAGAAGCTATGCTTCTGTTATTTTTGTTTTCTTTTGCTACGCATTGATTTTCTATTTAATGGCTTTTTTTTACATGTTTTTTATCTGTCAGAATTCGCGGCGTTCTCAACAACGTTCCAATAACAGTAAACTACCTTCCAGCCGAGACTGCCATGATTCTGACAGTGTGTGGTTGCAATAATGCACAAGTACTGTAATTTCTTTGGGACACAAACAATGTTTATTATGTTCTTTTCCCTGGTAGCTTTTTTACAATCCGAAGCAATTGTTGTTCCTGAACATGTGTTGTGAATAATTACCTTACTAATGTTGTTGAACAATATTATTACAGTCTGATTCTGGTAAATTGAAATTTCCAGCCACTATTATTCTTCCCTCCTGTTTTTCATGCAAGAAATCTATGTATAATAATGTCCATACCTGATCAATGGACTTAAACTCCCGCACAATGTAGGCAGTGAAACTGTAGTCCATGTGGGCCTGGATTCACAAAGAATGAGAATGTGACTAGACATATTAGAGCTTTCAACTTATTCTAAATAAGTAAATAAACTTTTTTTATCTTTCTGATGTAAATTAGTTCCTCCGCCTAATGTTTCAACGTTGCAGTGGCATATGTAATTGTTATTGGAGGAAAAGTATTTTACCATGAAAATATACATTATGTGTATATTTCCTAATGTCTACACACAAACACACACACACACACACACACACACACACACACACACACACACACACACACACACACACACACACACACACACACTCATATCCAGCAATTACAGGCACTTTATTGACAATGTACACCTCAAATGTCATATTGTGGTCAAATGAATGAATAAATGAATACGCAGTAATAATAATATGCATACAATGCAAATTACTACAAGTGCCCACAAACCCACACTTTCTTTCTGTCTCATGTATATAGATGCAGAGGCACACACATGCATGCCCATCAATGTCAGTCACTTGCTTGACTGTGTATAGCTCAGATATTGTATTGTGATCAAATGAATGAAGAAATTAAAAAATAATAACAATAGAATGTAAAGCATTAACCCCCCCTTCTCACACCCACATGCACACGTACATATGCAGATCATTGTAACTGGTGTTGGTGCTACAGTTTCATTTGTTGTTCAGTCCTCCCATCAAACCCACTAATAACTTTTCAACAAACGCATTTAGTGAGTAGAAGGGAAACAGCAGCTACTTGTAACTACTACTGTAGTTACTTTCATTAATTCAGCTTTATCGTTATATAATTTTTACTTATTATTTTTCATACTTAAAAAAACATGACATTTCAGCTGTATTTAGTGAGCACAAGTAAGATGGCGGTCATCTATTTTTTCATTTGTGCTTCATGTCACCTTGTTACATTGCCAAGCAGCTGTGCAATAGCTTTTTATATCAGCCTTTACCTGTGCATTAATATCCTGTAGAAAATATTAATTCTCCACTAGGGTGTTGTTTACCATTCAGCACATTATCTAAAGTATAGCAATCCATGTGGCTAATGCATGAGTGTCTATTCAGGCTGCAGTAAATATCAGAACTGTTGTCATAAGGTCTGTCCCAAAGAAACTATTGCTGTGATTTCAGCACTGTAAAAAATCGCAGGCAGTTCAGCTCCTCTCTGATTTCTTTAAGACCAGCTGTAACATTTATTGTGTGCTTATTTATTTTTTTAATATCTGTAAGATTTCCTGTACTCTAGCAAATTACAGATATTTAACATTTTCAACCCTCCTTCCACCTATTATTTATTCATGGATTTATTATTTAAGTGGGCAAGTGGAATAACTCCTAAGAGGTTTATTTTAGTTAAGATCAGGCCCCTGAAGAAAAAAAGTGCAAGAAATGCATACATATAGAGCTCAAAGTATAAACTATGCAAAACAAAGCTGATTGAGAGAGAAAGCAGAGGTGCATTGCAAGGTTAGCTGTTGAAAAATACTATCAGAAGATACATATTAAGCTGGACTAAGTTTGGAATGTCTACCACAAATGCATCATAAGTAACATACAACACAAATCATTTTAATTTAGAAACATAACAATTATTATGTATCTCAGAAGACTTCATAGAACCAAATGGGAACCATTTTTCTAACAAAAGCATATATGAGAATAAGGGTCATAGCATTAAGCTGCAAAGTATATGGATCACATTCTTTAGCAGAAAGGATGGTGGTGGTGGAAAACAGCTTCCAGAAATAAAATCAGATTCAAGAATGCCAAGGACTGGGCTACTTTTATGAGCAGTAAAATATAAACAAGTTATTAGCTAAGTAAAAGTTGCAGGTTCTCTATTAAGCAGCAAAATGGATTGGGTAGATGGGCCAAGTAGTCCTTATGTGCCACAAAAATCTAGTTGTACTCCTGCTAACACTCATGTACACGAAAACAGTCCTCTGCTTGTTGTGGTCTGATAGAGGACATGATAATATATATTTATTAATTCTCTGATTGCTCAGAAATTTAGGGTTACACAGGGAAGCTAGAACCTATCCTGCCTCTTATTGGGTGTAAGGTGAGAAGTCCATCCTGGACAGAGCACGAACCTATCACAGGATGCACGAAAACACATACATGCACTTGAGCATATGGCACACATATCTACATGCAACTTTGTGGAGTACCAGTTCATCTATAGCAAGTCTTTGGGACATAGGGGAAAAAAAGCATTCTATAGAAATCCATGGGCAGATGATGAAATGCAGATGTTACACATTAGGTACTCCAGCTGATAAATTAAGTGGGGAAACAAACACTGTCAATGTTAACCGTGAGGTGTTGTCCCCCCCCCCCCACACACACACACACTGGCAGTTAAATTTCTAAGAATAAAAAAATAAATATAGGTCTGGAATGAGAAAAGTTTTGCCTGACTCTCTAACATGCACTAAACCAGCAAGTCTTTTATCTTAAATAATGATTTCAGACTGACTCTTACAAATAATTAATGGTGGAATCTGGTGAGCTGTGCTAAGTTACAAGGCAGTTAAGTGCAGCCTTTCGTTAATGGGTGAGTCACTGTCTCTACAAAATACTGCTGGTATCAAAATGTTACTATAAATGTACAGATTAGCTATAACAACTACGTTAAGGTATTTCTGTGCACTGCTCCTGCACACAGTAAACAATATGCCTGATTTCATGGCATGCTATGCTGTGCTACATCTGAAGCATGGCGTGGCAGTTTTTAAATCATATTGACTGGCCAACAAGGTCACATAAAAAGCTCACATTATGTAGCAAGCTGTTGATGATGAACAACTAGCCACAGCTCCCAACTCTCTGTCTTCAAAATGTGGAACAGTGCTTCTCACAATATGAAGCAAAAAGACAAAATGGACCTCTCACAAACTGAAACAAAAGGACAGAATGTAGAACACATTCTACTGACTTATGCAAGGAAACTCATAGTGTGGTTTACTGTTTCCTCATAGGTAAAATAGTTCTTCTGCTGATTTAATATGATTCAGTATTATTAAGAATTGTTTATCGTGGATATTTGTTATAAAATCCCATCCAATGAACATGTATCAAAATTTTCATTGTGGAACAGTGCGAAACATCTACTTTTTAAGACTCAAAATGAGGCATACTCCTTCACAAGAGGTACAGTTGAGAGGAATGTGACTAGTGGGTTTGTGAGCCACGATCTGCCATTTTCTCTTGTGCTGTTTCACGCACTCTTCAGGACACACAGCACAGGATCTTCTGAACCTGTCCTGAGATTTAGATAAAACTGCATGTTCACCATCTATAAGGTAGCTTCCCATATAAATTGGTTCTCAGTAATAACTCACATTGCTCATTTTGTACGTACTTGTGTTGAGGGTTTTGATTTTTTTGGCTCAGTTTGTTATGTTTGCTACATATTATAGCAATGTGTTTTGGATTAATGGTAATGCATCATTTTCACTCAGAGATTGCAGCACATTGGAGAAAAAACAAAGTTTTTAGTATTTTATTAATTATTTTTCTTTCTTCAAACTGCATTGTCCTCAGATTAAAGAAAATGTTGTGAAGTAAACACCCCCACATATCTGGGGTACATAAGTGTTTGCTTTCCTGCAGAGACATTTACTGGATGAAACTGCTGCTTGTCTCCATTATGAAAGAAATGGAGACCTTATTGTGACCCAGGTGGTGAAGATTTGATTAGCAGCTCCAGTAGTGGTGAAACAGGAGTGAAGAGGCTTGATTCACTCACCTCTTCCAGGGGAGGGCAAGGTTGTGAGTTTGGGGGAACACAGGGAAGTGCAATTTCCCTAAAGAAGGCCAGGTAAACCACCTCCTGTGCTTCATGGAAGGGGACAGGTCTGTCTGCAGGCAACATCCCATGCAGAAGTCAGGGCTAACCACTGCAATCAGTCCACTGCATGTCCCCCTTTGGCTGCTTAGGTAGGCATGCATATGGAGAGATAAGGGCTAAGGGAAAAAAAAAAACATGAACCATCCCTGATGGCAGTCTGAATGATGGCTTGTCTTAAACTTTTTTTATCCCTATGATGGAGACCATATATGTCCATTAGCCAGGAAGGGGCTAATGATCAACAGACACTAGGGGTAAAAAGTGTAAAAAATAAAAATACATTTAGTTGAATGAAACTATCTTCCTTTATAAATACTGTTGGAGCAATGCTATGTATACTCATTAAATAGCTCCATGTAGATTTGTACAAGGAGACATGCTTTGTGGAATTAGGAATTGAGAAGTCATAGTGGAATGATCCCGCATTCTGCAGCATTCGAATGTCATTAATTTCAGATGTCCCTGTTTTTAACTGGCTAATTCAAATGGGGTCAGCACTTCTATAGGTAAAAGCACTGTCCAAGGCCAAGAATACAGCTTCTATGGGACCTGACAGTATCCCTGGTTGTGTTCTACATGAACTACAGAGTGAACTGGCACCTCACCTGTGTGCCCTGTTCAATCACAGCCTCACCTCAGGCTTTGTCCCTACCGAATGGCACACTGCTACAGTCATCCCTCTCCACAAAGGAGGAGTGACTACAGACTCCAGGAACTATCGGCCCATTAGCCTGATGAGTCTGATATGCAAAGCTATGGAAAGCATCATCATGGACCTAATAAACAAGGATACAGGGAATCTCCAAACTCTGGATCCTACACTGTTTGGTTTTGTGAACTGCTCAACTTGGTCGACTTCTTTGAGTTAGTCACCAGAGTTGGGGATGAAGGTAAGGTGGTTCATACAGCTTACCTTGAACTGGCCAAGGCCTTTGATACCATTCCCCACTCAGGAATCATAGAAAAACGTACTAAGCTAGGCATCAATCCCTATATCACTAGGTGGGTTGCAAACTGGCCCACAGTATGAAAGTAGCTAACTCCAAGTCAGACTGCTGACCAGTCACGAGTGGAGTCCCACAGGGTTCGGTCCTGGGTCCTCTCCTGTTTGGTATCTACTTCTCTGAAGTCCAGGCCAACACAAAGGGACTCTGGCTGACAAAGTTTGCAGATGATTGCAAGGTGGGAGCTATTATTAACTCCCAAGTGATGCTGACATCCTACAGGAAGGCCTCAATGAGACCAATGACTGGTGTCAGAACCATGGCCTTAAGCTCAATGCCAAAAAAATGTCTTCATCCCCTTTGGGATAAACCCAGTTCCCTTGAATTACCACATTGATGGTAGTCCAATGAACACAGAAGGCGTTATAAGAAATCTGGGAACACAGGTTGACAGCAACCTCTCTTTTGATCACCATGTTGCCACTGTGATCAGAAAGTCATTCTATGTGGCACATCTTATTACTAAGGGTTTTACATCCAGGAAGAAAGAGGTCATTGTCTCTCTCTACTCTTCCCTCATTAGGCCAGTCATCGAGTACAATGCCCCATTTGACATGTACCTCACTAGACATCTGCAACAACTGGAGAGGCCACAAAAGTACCTCAAAAAGAGGATCCTAGGCCTTATACACTTGTCTTATATGGACAGACTCAAAAAACTCCAACTATTCTCTGTCTCATATCGCCTACTTACAGGCAATCTCTGCTTGACTTACAAAGCCATGTCTGACCCAGCTCTGTTAGAAATGCTACATCTAAAGAAATCCCAATCCCTCCGCACCACACACTCTAGAGACCTCAACCTCATTACCACAATCAACAGAACATGCTGGAGGGATAGGTTCATAACCCAGAGGCTGCCCATGCTATGGAATAGACTTCCCATACATGTCAAGCAGAGCACCTCACTGGCCCTCTTCAAGAGAAATCTTGATGAGTGGATGGGACATAGAAAATTCACCCCGGGGATCACTCCAGTGGCTATACTCGACAGAGGCACTAGGAACTAAGGTTGGGTGTCATGATGCCAGGGTAATCCTATGGGCTAGGCTTGTAAAGGCGCCAGGGCCATTAGCCTAGTACACCTATGAACCTAAGTATATTTTATTTAAGACTGTAAATTGTTTCCTCCTCCTTTTTGTGAAAAATACAGTTTAATGAGGCACCTGTATTCTGGTAGATCTTCCAATACTGTTAATAGTTGTACTAATCGTCTCTGTGGGATACATGGGTAAAGCTTCAACTAAGAACTTGTTAGCATACCTCTCAACTGTACAAATTTTCACAGAGTGTCCAGATTTTGGACTCATATTTCTGGTCCATTTTTCATAAAAATATGTTTATCTGGCAAATTAGTGGTAAATCATTAGAGACTGAAGTTAGAAAATAATGACAGACATTTGAGTTTCAGACTTCATATCCTTCAGAAAATTCATGCTAATGCAAAACCTATTACTCTATTAACTTTCTAAATTGTAAGAGCAATGTTTAAAAATTGTCCCTATTTTTGAGCCTTTGCCCCACTTTTATTTATGGTCTTGTCCAGATTTCTTGCTCTAAGAGGTTGAGAGGTATGCTTGTTAGATTTGTGGCCAGGTGCAGGAGAAGCCATTCAGAGTTGGTGGGAAGCCATCCAGCTCATCTATTCTGGTTGGGAGGCAGTTAGTTCTGTCCACAGCAGTAATAACTCCAGTGACAACGCTGAAGCACAGTGTGCAGTAATCAGGCCAGAGATGTGTGCTTGGCTCTGTTATGCTGCAGTATGCAGTAGCTTTTAGGATATAGTGTGGGTATGGGAGTGAGCAAGCAAGCGTTAGTGGGAGATAGCACAGCAGCCCTTCAAACAAGCAAGTACACACTTCAGTCACTTGAGGGATGGTGAGTGGGTAGGAGGGATTTACAGCTATATACAGAAAAAAATGAATGTTTGATGATTGCCTGGATAATGGACTTCTGTAATATGTTCTCATCCTAAGGAGAATGAATAGGCTAATTAGATTCTGGGATGGCTGGTATTTGTCAGACAGTAACAGAAAAACAATAAAAATAAACAATTCTGCCTCCACATCATAATACTTTGACATTTCATGTTGGTCTTTCTTTAATAAAATAATGACAGCCACCTCAATGACACTGATGAATAATGCCCTGACTGTAGCCCAGATGATCTGGAATAAACTAGTCACCCATGAATAATGCCCTGACTGTAGTTCAGATGATCTGGAATCAACTAGTCACCTAGGAATAATGCCCTGACTGCAGCCCAGATGATATGTAATCAACTACCATCCAGGTGTTGGTGGAGCCAGCAAAAGGGTTGCTATAGTGAATGGATAATGCTGGCTTGCCCACATGGAGGGAGGAGGCAGTCTGGACCTGTGCCATCTCAGACATTGTGGAAACTGGGGTATAAAGGAGGCAGCAAAATGATATGAGGATGTGCAAATGGCACTAAAAGGCTGTCCATTTGCACAGTAGGCTTCCAAGCACAGGGGCAGAGGCGTGCCAGCAGGAGGGGAGGGAGTAGAAGGTCCCGCTATGGCATGTGTTTAAATGTTACTCAATAGGGGTGGATTAGGGGCTTAAATAACTTGCTGTGGAAGGAAGTACATCTAGGTGATTGACTCTCATTCCCTGTGAGGGAGTGGGGCAAATGCATCAACTGGGAAAAGGCCTGATAATCAAGCACATGTACAATGATAAAATCATGCAAACTATTAAATAAATAAAATACTCAGTATGATGTGTACCACTTTCTTCTCGTAGGGATCAGTAAGCTTCAACTTTTTTCCAGTACTAAACTGATTTGTAATCTTAAATTCTCCCTTTATTTAATTTCTTCATGTCAAACTGTCTCTGATGTTTATTTATTTAACTTTGTTGACTGGGAAGGTGGGGTGGCCCACAGAGCATTTGTAGCCATGACCTGGGCCAGACAGGCATTTGCAAGTTTCAACAGATAGTTACAATTAACTCTTTGCTATCTGTACAATTCAAATACTGTGATAGTTTATTTGCAGAAGAGCAACTGAGTAGTGATTTTTTGGAAGATACAATTAGATACTGATGAGAACGACAGATCACAACTTAAAGCAATATATAGGTTTATAAAAGGAAGGGCTAGGACAGATTAACGATGGAGCAGAAACCAATGTTTACACATGTACATTGTGTTAAACAACTGTATTAGTGCAGTTTAGAAATAACTGTTTAGCTGTGCACATATGAGCTACTTGCCATACATCTGATGTAGTCATTATCATAACAATGGCACTTGTATTCATTACTAAGAAACTGAAGTAGCTCCCTTTTAATGTTTTATCTTGAATGTATGTCCTATATATTTTTTTTAAAATGCACATTGTCTTAACAGATTTGTTTTAGTTTTTCTTGAACCTGATATAGACTTTTGGAGTTAACAAAGAGGTAAAGTAGAGATTCACCCTTTCAGTCCACCATGATCCTTAAATTATAGGACATCACATTGTTGTGGTGTATTGCTATATTCCAGTAAAACTAAGTCATAGTCCTTGTAGCAGCCACAGTTTAATATGCTACAACTTCTTTATTAGTGCAGTCTGTACCTCTATATTCACCTGATTAAAGCCTATGTGCAGTTGGGAAAGTATGTTACATGGTGAAATTCCCAAGTTTTGAAAATCTCTTGAACTCCACATTGCCATACAGTAGTAAGTTATAAAATCCACCCATCCCTGGAGCACCATATTCTAAAATATAGCTTTAAGTGCATTGATCATATTTCTAGTGGTAATATCAGCTAACTTCAAATCTTTTGGAAATTCTGAACAGCAGCACAGATCAGATACACATTTTCTTAATAATGTAGTTTACTTGAATTGAACAAATATTTATTTTATATAAAAATGAAAAGGAAAACTGCATTTCATTTTTTATTGACTTCTGTTCTTGTTGTTCTTTCATAGGAACATTTAAGCCAGGGGTGTCCAACCTTTTCACTTGCAAGGGCCGCATTGAGTCAACAGAAATGGTCTGGGGGCAAATGGCAAGTGAGGACCAAAAAAAAAAAAAAAAAAAAAAAGGTCTCACATTAACTGAAGAGCAAAAAAAAAAAAAAAAAAAAAAAACCAGCAAGAGACTCCATCCAGGTTTATGCGGACTAATGTGGCTGTTTTGTAGGTGAATTTGAACAATAAATAAATTAATAAATGCATAATATTTGCCCTAAATTCAATATCTCATTCTAATTATTTAAAAAACAGTTAAATCTAACATCTTAGTTTATTTGTAAAAAAAATTAGCAGGTGCAGTAGTACCTTCCTTATCTCATCCATATTTGCCAAAAGCAGTTTGGGCAGGATTACACACCTTAGCATCTATGGGTCACTATCCTTGGCTGAGATAGATAAACACACTTGTTCAGGATGTTTTTTTTCACACAAAAGAGAAATGAAGATAGCATGGGCTGTTGTTTCTTTTGCTGAGCATCCCACTGATATTCTTAATGTGGGGAGAAGACATACAGGCACTGTAGATGTATTGTTAGCTTCCATGAGTTGGAAACATCTAAGAAGCATAATATGCCATACATAAATAACGTGTTAAAACCCATCAGCCTAGCAGCAAAAGTTGCTAGTGTATTCCTTTATTTCTTAAGATAACTATGCAAACCTTCATTAAAGCACAAGGCATGAAACTGAAACAGTGTCTCATAATTAAAACTAACAGTATTTCTATTTATACATACAGTAGTATCACCTTTGCCGACTCATATCTAGAGTCGCTAACTAAACGCATACTTAGATTCTTGGTATGTATTCCATAGATAAACAAACCCCATATGCTGTCTTCACATCAAACGCATCTAAGGTAACTACCACGCACATAATGATGTGAATCATACAAAAGACAGTACGTAGCAGTCCAAAGATAAAACTATGCACCTGTTCATGTTATATAAAAATGAAACTTGCATCTGTTAATGCTACAAAAACATAAACAGTGACATCATGATAGCACAGTGTATTTTGGTACTAACCTTAATCATAGCTGTATATATACTCTGATCTTGCCTCAAGTCATATAAACAACAGTCATGTATACAGCGATCACTAATAACAAAACATCCCTCATCACTATCCAGGCAAACAAACTGTAAAGATATAACAAGACGAAGAAAATCAGTCCAGGGACAAAAACGTCCCACAACAACCACTAGCAGGCACCAAAACGCAGTCAATCAAACGACTGCTAGCGTAATGGAAAAACAATTGTGCTATGATTATCCTGTCTAGAATCAAACTCATCAAACATCAATGATTAACAAACCTATGCTGACAGCTTCAGATCAAAGACTGAACTGAAAATGTAAATGATATATATGTCACAAGGCAGCTGTCCAATCGCTGACAGCTATCCACTCACCTCTGCTTATTGCAGGCACTAAGATGTTCCAAGTAAGTGCCACTATGGAAATTAAACAACTTCCGATAAAGAAGTCAACAGATATAAAGTCTGACAAAACTGACAACCAGGCAGATACTCAGATATACACATAGCCTACCTATGGCTTCTACAAAATAAGAAAAATGAGAAAAATATAAATACTAATGAAAAGTACGTATGTAATAATCAGGTACTAAACTAAAATGAGGCTATATACTAACGCCTGTAGGACAACATAATGCATGAGGGAAATAAGGGCTCAACTGTAAAACATTGCAGACTACCGGCCTCAGCCTGAAAGTGTACACATGCTGAGCACCAGGTTGCCAATTATACAGCGGAGCTTAACTTTAACTTTAACTTAGCTTAACTAGTGTCAAAAATACTTAGCTTTACTTACCTTTTGCTATGTTGTAGTGTAGTGTAGTCGGTGTACTCAAATAAAATAAATCCTCTCCATGATCTCGTGCCTTCCTTCAGCTTTAAAAATGACCGAACTGTGTTACAGATGCATACCAGCGGAAAGACGCTGGTATGAAAAAAGCGTAAAAAAAAGAAAGTTGGCGCATGCGCAGAACAGCAAAAGTACGCGGACGTGTAAACACACGGAAAAAAAGTTAAATTAAAATTAAATTTAAATTTAAGGGTCGCGGGCCGCATGGAAGAGCTCTGAGGGCCGCATGCGGCCCGCGGGCCGCGGGTTGGACACTCCTGATTTAAGCATTTGCATTCTTGGTATATTTCTGAAACTATTTCAACTTTATGTGAGTTTTATGCAAATTTGAAATTACCCAGTTAACTTCCAGTTCATTTCCAAGCAGAATTTCTTGCTACTGAACGACTTGGCATATCTGGTGTACACTTCTCTTTCAAGCATATGTGCTATATACATACCTCACCAGTCACTGGCTGTGCTCCTGCCTCTCCCCAGGTTAATCTACTTCCCCACCCTTAGTTGCCTTCCTCACCTGACCATCTAACATCCCTTTTGCAAACTTTAACTTATATTCTGTCTACTGTTTTACTCTTGTAGAGTCCTACTGATCGTATTATATTTACTGCTACTAGATTGTCTCTGCAACTGTAATTGTATAGTTCTACTGATTGTATTATATTTACTACTAGTTGTTTGTATTGTACTACTGTGGAGTTTTTCCCCTGGGTCTCCACTAGTTAAAAGGACCTTGATTTTTACTGTTTCTAGATGGTATAAAATAATTCTATTATACTAATGTTACTATGTTACTATGTTTGTGTATTGTCATATATTACTGTGGAACTTTTCTCCCCGGGTCTCCACTGAAAACAGGCCTCTGGTCCAGTCGAACATACCCGGCCAACGAATATAATAAAATAAAATAAATAATAATCCATCTGTTTCCTGGCTTAAAACTCACTCTCAGGACATATTTTTGGAAATATAACAGAACGACTTGAAATCTGTGTGATACCTCATGCACTGATTTCTTGAATATTCTTTGCAATGGCTTAAGATCACTTTTCATTAACACTTTTTCTTTAAATATATTCATTAAACATTTCACCACCATGCACTATTGCTGGCATGTCTTCTTATCGGAGCATATATTTTCTGTCAGTCATTGCTGTTAATCCAGAGGCAACTTTATATATTTTCTGTAGTTAGTACAGTGGTTCTTTTTAGTCCTGCTTTTACTTATAACTTAATCACATCAAAACATTTTTTGGTAACTTTGCCACTGTTTAAACAATTTAAGTCTCATTTTTTGTTCTTGGTTCCAGTATCATTTTGTTCTAATAACTTTCTTAATGGCACAGTTATTTCTGACATATTCAAAACATGCTTTGAAATATATTGCACCATACCTAGAAATCTCATAATCACTTATTTACTTTCTGGTGAAGGTATTTGTATCACACTCTTGCTTTTTCTTAATCTTGTTTCATGCTATTCAGAGTTAAAATGTATCAGACGGAAGTCTAATTATATTAAATGAACTCAGCTTGCAGCTTTCATCTTGGAGACTAATTTGCCAAAATCCCAGGTAACATCAAGGGCAGAAAACATCATTTACATCTAGCTCTTCAGCTATGCAAAGCAAGTATTATCTCTCTTGTAACTTTATAATTATCATTATTATTATTATGATCTTTGGAGTCAAATCATATATGAATTATGTCAGGATTCACAGTGGTAACCATACTATCCACTATGTCAGTAGGCCCACCTTGCTTCTTAGTTACACTCAGTGTGTCCACTCTGCTCAATTCCATTTCAGTTGTACTTCTCAGGGCTATTGGAACTTTTCTTGGATAAGATCTATTGGTAACGCTGCTCTCTTCCTCTCTAAATATGATGAACTCTTGGCAAACACCCCAGACCAGTAAATAACTATTCATGCTTATGATGCAGATCATTATTCTGTACATTCACATTATGAATTATTGTCACTATACTAAGTTTCTGACAGGTCAAACAACCCAATAGTGAAGGAACTTCTATTTCAAGCACTTGAAAATGGGTTTGCAGTCCCTATTCCTGTATTCATAAGTAAGCAGTTTCTGACTCAGTGGCTTCATGTGGTGACCAGAATTAGCCAGCTGCTGACTAATCCTCATTCAGATTTATTACTCCAAATTATTTATGTATATATTAGGTTACAGTCTTCACCTGTCAATAATTTCATCATTACACTTTTATTAGTTTTTAGATTCTCTGCCAAGATTTCTGACTGACTCTTTTATTTTATTTATTATTTATTTGACATTTGTTTGCCAGGGTGGTCTGACTGGGTCTACAGAACTTGTTTTCATCAGAGGCCCGGGGAGAAAAACTCCACATACCATACAATACAAATACAGTATAATCCAATGCAATCAAAATGACATTAGAAATACTATATAAAAATAAGTTGAAAGAACATAAACTATGTTACAAGATGTTACAATATACACTACACCGCTAGACAATTCTAAAGAGTTAAAACATTACAGACAATAATAGTCACTCTCACCATGCATGATGTAGACAGTGTCCAAAAAATAGTATGTAGGTAGTGCAATGTGCGACATTGACTGTTATAGTACATGAAAAATAGAATGTTAGTTTCAGTTAGGAAAATAGCAGCCAGAAAGTTAGTGATGCAGATAGATAGTGAGAGGGAGTTAAGAGGAATAGAAGCAATGCAGCCTGGGCAGTAGCTTAAGGATATGGTATAGAAACAGAGGAGTAGTTAGAAAAGCCTTAGGATCTTGCAGTCTGTGAGGGATTGAAATGTGACAGAAGAGGACCATGAGGCTAGTGTGGAAGAAGAGGAAGACCTGAGCATTAGACAGGCTTTATGCAGGAGCACAGTCATGTATTTTTGAGATGATTATTTTAAAGAGGCTTTGAAATGGGTTTGGCTAGGCATAGACCTGGTAGTTAGAGGTAGCGAATTCCAAAGTATAGAGACATGAATACAGAGAGTGACCTGTTTTTTTGTGGGTTTTGAGATAGCTAAGAGATTTTTGTCTTCTGATCGTAGGGATTGATTTGGTGTGCAAGGTGTGACTAGTTTGGCTAGTGCAGCGCAGGCAGTAAACTTGAAAATAAGGTTGCGCAAGGAGGATAGCTGAATAAAGGGAAGCTGGTTAGAGATTTCAAGCCAGTTTAATTCTATGAATGGTTTACAGTGGTGTTTGTGATCTTCAGAGTTTGTGGCAAACTTTGTAACTTTGTTGTAGCACTGTCCCATCTTGCTTAGTGTAGAAGTTTGTAAGTTAGGGTAGGGGCACCATAAAGAAGGGAGGGAAGTAAAAATATTTTTGCATGGAAAGTTTTGGTTGCTGTGTTAAAGAAATGTTTGTTTCTACATACGAATTCAGTTTTTGATTAATTTTCTTTATATTTTGTTGTATATGGGGGTCAAATGAAAGTTTATTGTCAATGATAATTCCTAGAAGTTTGGTTTCCTGCACTATTTCTATGACAGTGCTGTCAGATGCACAGATGTTTAAATGATCAGTGACAGCGGAGGTGTTTTTGGGATGAAAGACTACTAGTTTCATCTTCTTTGGATTAAGAAAGAGTTGAGCATTTCTTAACCAGGATTTGACTACAGTAAAGGACTGTTGAGTTTTTGAAAGTAGTTCTGGTAGTGATTGAGCAGTGCAGATTATGGTGGAATCATCGGCATATTGAATGAGGGTCCCAGGGTGAGAAGCAGTGTGAAGGTTGTTTGTGAAAATGTTGAAGAGTAGGGGTCTGAGGATGGAGCCTTCAGGGACTCCAGTAGGGTTGTGGAGGAAGGGTGAGAGTTCATTGGACCATTTCACTGCTTGTTTATGATCCTTAAGGTAGCTCTGAAACCATTTTACTGTGTTATGTGAGAAGCCTAAGTTAGACAGTGTGTTCAATAGTAAGGGGTGAGACACTGTGTCAAAGGCCTTGGAGAGATCAAGGAATACTGAGGTGGTATAGCATCCTGCAGCTCTGGCCTTGTTCATGGTGTCTGTAAAGGATAATAGGGCTGTAGCAGTGCTGTGGCTGGGACAGAAGCCATGTTGAGTTTTGGATAAAAGATTGTTTTACAATAGATATTACATTACTTGCTGATGGATACCTCTCTCGAGAATTTTGGATATGGGTGACAAGATGGATATGCGACAGAAATTGGATGGTTCAAAACAGTTGCATACTTTGTGGATGGAGGTGATGTGAGATTGTTTCCATATGGTAGGCACTTCTGATTTGGATAAAGGCCTACTTATAAGGATACTGATTGGGTAGGTGTTTGAGCTGGCAGTCAGTTTGAGTTAGTGTGGTGGAGGTAGAGCAGGGTTTTAGTTTTTGTAGCACTTTCTTAATGGTGTCAGTGGGTATGGGCTGAAATGAGAATGGGGTTTGTATGACATTTTGTTGAGTAGGGGGTTATTAATGGCAGGGTTAGAAGTAGTTGATGGTCTAGGATTGGTGTCTGAATAGGTTGAACGGTGGGGGGAGTCCAGCATTAGGGGTGTTAATTAGCAGGTCTGATATTGATTTTATGAAAAGCTTGTTTTCTGCTATTTGTGATGGAGGGGTATCAGGCGATGGGGTGTGCTCTCTGTTTGTTCCAGAGTTAAGTAGAGAAGACATGGAGTGCCAACATTTATTGGGGTTGATTTATGCTGGAGTTGAAGCTGGGAATAGTATGACTTCTTATCCCTCTTGATTAGTTTTGTTGCTTTGTTGTGTAGTATTTTGAAATTGACATGCTTTTGTTCATTTTTGTTTAGTTTCCAGGTTATCCAGGCTAGGTCCCTTTACTTCTTCAGGTGTTTACATTCCTTAGAGAACCATGGTGCTGAGTTTTTTTTGATTCTTTTCATACAAATGGGAGCTGGGGTATTAAGTATGTGAAGGAAGGCATTATTAAAGGGTTGTTGTTTAAGGGGTATCTATTTCATGTAGGATATTGTTGAATTTATGCTGACAAAAATTAGTTGAGTTCCTAACTGATTTTACTGTGTAGTTTTAGTTGTTGGGAGTGTATTCTAAGAGAATAAGCTGGCAGATGATTGCTCAGGGAACTAGACAGTGTACCGGAAGAGGGGTAATTAGTGGGATGGGATACTAGTATCCAGTCAAGGGTGGACTGGCAGGTGAGATCTTTGCTCTATTTGGTTGGAGTACTGATAAGCTGAGAAAAAACATACAGAGTCATACTATTTGTGGGGGAGTTGGAAGCTATGGTTTGCCAATCTATATTTACGTCTCCTAAGATTACTGTTTTGAGGTTTATTGTTTGGGATGTCCGGGATAAAACTATTTTACAACACTGGTATATTTTGACCTGGTGGGATATATATATATTACTATTATGCAAATTCCTTTTGATGTGTTGTGGTTGAAAAAAGAGATTAGTACCTCAGCATTCGAAAAGATGGATTATAGTACTGGTGTAGGGTGCGATGTTGAGTGTAGAGGAATATAGAAAGCCTATCCCTCCCCCTTTTTTTAGCTCTATCTCTTCTGGATATTGCAAAGTTTGAGGTATTATTTCTGAGTCTTTTACATTGGGGCTTGTATGTCAGGTTTATTTTGATCAATCCAGGCATGCAGTGGGGCTATTTTATTACTTATACTTCTAAGGTTTAGTGTAAGTATGTTTAAATCTTTGGGGTTACTCTTGCGGTTAGGTTTAGAGGGTGGGCCTGGATTAGGATGTATGTCTTCACATTTGAGTAGATAGGTAATGAGGAATGAGTACCATGGGAAGTGTTTTTTATTCCTAGGTGATGGTACTTGTGTCAAGTTTGGTTTCATAGGAGGTGAGGAGGCCAATTTGTGGCTTGAATAATACGGGAGGGTATAGGGGAAAACCTGGGAGGAGATATGTGAGAATCTGTGTTATTTATTGGGGTGATGGCTGGAGGAGCTTGTTGATGTGTATTGGTGTGTGGGGGTATGTGAGGATATAGTTGTTGCAAGGTTGAGAAATAAGAGTAAAGAGGTTAGGCAGGTTAGAAGGAGCATGTCAACTGTGATGGTGGGTTTAAAAATAGTAAAAGTGGTATTTATGTGTTAAAATGTAATATCAGGCATAAGTAGAGATGTATGTTATCTAGTGATATGTGAGCAGCTTAAGATAAGGTTGGAAATGTTTTGACTTCAGGGTGAGTTTTGACAATGTGGTTCGGTGCTTTGCCTTGTGGTTTGTGACAGGGAGGGATGGGGAAGATGTGATTGGTCAGTAGTAAAATTATGGTGCAATGTTAGTTTGGTGTGTGTATAGTAGAAGACGAAGGTGGTAGACATGGAGTTAATGTAAGATAGTTTGAGGTGGGGGGGGTGAGAATTCAAGGTGATGAATGTAAGGGAAGGCAGATAAGTTTGGTTAAATAAAGGTAGGTAAGGTGTTGCCTCAAGTTCTCTGCATATAGACACGTGGTACAAGTTAAACTCATCTTTTGCATAGGTTTTGTGACTTCCTACAGACCTTTAGAGTTTCTGTAACCTGACAAGTCCATTTCCTATACCTTTGTCATCCTTCCTTTCTTCCTTAAGCAAGGTTTCCTATTACTTCAGCCCTCCCCCGCAAACGTCTTTCCAGCCCTTTCTGCTTTTTTTTATCTATTGTGCCTGTTGTGTGCATATCATGCAAAACAGCTATTGCATTTAGTTCTTTCTTTGTTGGTCATATTTGCATGTTACATAATACATATCACCCTTTTGTTGGTTTGCACCCAGGCTGTGTACTGGAAAAGGAATTCTAATGTACTTATGACCACACAGATCACCATCTGTGATACATAGTTTAAGCAGTATATGGTATTTTGAAGGCTCAGTGTTCAAGCAGTTCTAGTAAAGGTTCCTTTCAGTAGAGATTAGAGAAAATTAGAAGGATCTGTTCACCACTTGGGGCAGCCTACTGAAGTATGCACATCTGTGCTAAGCAGCAGTTTTTACATTAAGAGAAAGTGTTCTACAGCTACTCGATGTCACTTACACGTGTTAGAAGAATATCTAAGAAGTGCACAGGCCCAAGGGAAATCCAAAGTTATATTATCATTGTTAGGCCATCAGAAAATGACAAAGGCACTAGATGCTACTTAGTTTAACTTGGAGTACTGCATACACTGATGGTCTATTAGTTGATAATATTAATGAATGCAAAATGTAGCCTGCTTGAAGAAGTAAAAGAATTCCCCCATTCCCTGAAATGCAGTGATCTTGAAGTTGGTAATATAGGGAAAGGGTGGCACAGGAGAGAAAAATGTTGCATGTGGATGTACAGAGATTCATCCCTATACTAACTGTGAATTCTACATCTATTTTTTTATTTTGATTCAGAATTTGATGACTCGTACTATGAATAGGTGCTATTGAGCCAGTTTATATAACTATTATGGGGTAAGAACTTTTTGCCATCTTTATTGAGGGCCCTCTTTTGCAGTAAAGTCCGCCTCTTTCTTTTTCCATTCTCAGCCTGGAAGTTTTGAAACATTCCAGAACTATGGCTGCAATCTTCTTTGTGGAAGGGCTCAGTAAGCTGAGTTGTACTATTTGAGATCGCCAATCTTCTGTTTTCTGCCAGTCTAGCTATACTTATCCAGTTGTCTTGTTCTCTGTGAGGACCAGTGCAGATCTCAAACCTCTGAAGGTGCTAATACTGGTGGAGTGAGGATCCCATATGTGTGCTGCATTGTTCTTTGTTCCCTTCATTTCTTCTCACTATATGCATTACTGTGATCCCCTTCACCCATACTGGAAAAATGTTACTGGCTAGTTATAATTTTCTTCTAAGAAAATCAATGTTTTTGACCACTCCTTTTCAGAAAAGAGAATATTATTTAGTCATCAAAAAAGATTACGTGTCATTCCTGTTTATCTAGGACAAATGCACTTGTGGTAGGCTAAATTATACCTAAATATTGTCACATCCCACTACTCTTGGTTTACTTAGAGCTCTGCTATCAGTTTAAATCAGGCGAATACTGTCTTAAGCTAAGTGAAGTTAACAGAATAAAAGCTTAAGATGCTGCCAGCTCCAGTGGCATACAGTGAAAAAGCCGTGACTAAGATCCAAGTGACCGGAGTTTGCTTGGTGGCTTGGAGCCATCCAGGGAGGATGGTAGTGATTGGCTGCTGCCAGCTCACCCACACTGGGAGAAGGCAAGAACAAAAAACGCTGACCAGCGACTGCAAAACAAAAAATTCCCAAAGGCTGTAAATCCAATAAAACCTCCGCTCGAACAGTGAGGATAACACCAGGAATTTATTCACAGTTCAAAAACACGAAAATCCAAGTCAGGTTAAGCGCTTTCATCCGCAATACAGGCAGATTTCATCAGAACCAGTGACTGTAACTTAATACACTCCTTATAAAGCGTTTTAGGCGCCAAAAAAATAAATTAAGTAAAACAATTAAAACAATAATACAAAGGTCTAATGTATTACTAACATATTTTAAATACATGTCCTAAAAATAAGGCAATGACTTATTTGATGCATTTTAACATACCTAAATGCACTGATCAACAATAGTGAAAGCTGTCAAGAAAAGGTGACAATATAAGGGGATAAAGTGTCAATGTTAAATAGATGTAATAAAAATAAATATAATAAATATTGTTAAATGTAAATACATTAATGAATTGGTAATTTATAAAATGTAATGAAGTCAATAAACAATTTACAATGTAATGAATTCAGATACAATATAAATATAAATATAAATCTAGTGTCAAAATATTTAAATAAATATGTGTCAATAAATATGTAAAAATATAAAAATATAAAAATATTAAAAAGTGTGTAAAAAATATTATGGCATGTTTGTTGAACTAAGCATCTAATAGAAGAAAAGGTTTAATACTAATAAAATCATTAAGCCCAGGACAAGTTGTGGCGTCACATAATATTTGCCACTTACTTTCCAACAAGGCAAGATATGTTTTCCAATTACCCCCTAGAGCAGTGTAGCTTATGTGGTCAATAATACTAAAAAGGAAAGAATGCTCAGGACCTCTATCTAAAATGTGCTTACTCAAAGCATTTTTAGGGTCCTGTTTTTTAATTTTGTATAAGTGTTCATAAATTCTTGTTTTAAATTTCCTTTCCATCTTACCGATATAGTAGGCATCACATAAGGTACATTTAGCTACATAAACCACTCTAGGGGTATTACGATTCCCTGCCATACTGTGCAAGCACGTATTGACAATATTATTTAACCTAATAACCTTAGCATTGTTAATGTTTCTGCATTGGTTACAGGCACCACACTTTGTGGTTGGTGTGAATCTTTTTCCCCCTTTTGTCTTATCCTTATTACTTTCTAACATGTTTTTAATATTGATAGAAGTCTTAAAAACAAACTTAGGTAGTGGTCCTGCTATGTCACTAACCTCATCAGATGTAGTTATAAGGTTCCAATGTTTAATAAGTATATCTTTGATAAAATCCGTGTAGGGGGTGAACATGAGTACACAAACATTTCTGTTGTTGTGTTCATCTTTTTTAGTTTGCAAAAGTGTTTTTCCTAACAAAGGTAGGTATTTGTGACCCCATTCTTTTTTAACATATGTGATTATAGGGGTAAGCATAGCCTCCGGATATCCTCTATTGATGAACATATTGTATATAACATTCAATTCTTGTTCCATGGTATCAATGTATTCGAGCGGCACGCATGTCATCTAATAAAGAAAATTTTCCCTAACTCACCCACCCTTTTGTTGTTGTGGTTTTAAAAGGCTGTGTTTCTGGCTTCCACTCCTTATGGTAATCTAACTTTCAAAGTCCCTCTCTCCCCTCTTTCTTTGCTATTGTCTGTTGTGTAACCTGTTTAAGCACTTTCCCACCCATTGTTTTCCATAGATCCATAATACTAAGTGCCGAACCAGCAAACCAATATTGCACTTGAGTAAACCTCCCTTACTACAAATTGTCTCCTGATCATTTTCCCAGAGCTCCCATCTGCTTGGCACTCTAGCCACACTCTGAGGAGGTCCTGAGTTAATACTGCTCCATCCTTGGCAGAAAAGATATTTACTTTACTGTTTTGCACTTCAGTTAACTGTTTAGAGTGTTGTTACTTTATTTTTGCTTTATTTGTTGATTTTGCCTTTAAATCATTCCAAAGGTTCCTAATACTTGAAATTGCCTTATCAAGGTAGTTTAAAGTTTGTTGTAGCATTACACTCACAAGCAATCTTTCAAGGTGTTATTACATCAAGAGGTTAGCAGTGTCCTATACAAACAAATGCCAAAAAAGTACTTATCTAAAATAACTCCTCTTAGAACTGAAACATGTTATTTAATGTGGCTAAAACAAAGCCACTGAGTGGAGGCAAGCTTAAAGCAGCTAATTTGCACATTAAACAGTACTACTATCAAATCTTAGCACAATCTAACCCAGAGACCATTCAAGGAGACCTCTATATAATCCAGTCAACAACCTACAGCAGCCCACCCAAATGCAGGCCCTGACAACATGGATATGCAATTTCCAAATGTCTCAATAGCCAGCTTGGTAAATATGGGTATCCTGAGATAATGTGACAATTGCCTCATGTTCACAGACAACTGTTTAATCCTTAAAAAAACAAACAGACAAACACAGTATGTGAGAGATGCACATACACAATTTCACTAGAGGCAGAAAGGTTGCATACAAACAAGGTTGTCAAGAACACACCAGCACATCCACCATACATAGTGTATGGTACACACATACACCAACCTATACTGAGGCAATAAAAAACAATCTTACAAAATATCAAAGACCTCCTAAGCCTATAAACAGTAATGCCTATCCTCAGCAATCTTTAAAGCACTCACCAAAAGCAACACCAAACACCACACATACATCTACACGAACTACAGCCACAGCAGCAAAGACCATAATGCATGCCAGCACATAACCAGGACTCTTGTCATAGGAGATTCCATTGAATGACACACAGGTGCCCCACTCACCAGACTGAACAAGGAAAAAGTAATGGTTATTTGCTTTTCTGGAGACAGGATCTGCCAAGCTCAAGTCACTGTTCCACAGGTACAAGTATGATTCTATCATAGTCCCATGTGGATGTTCATGACCTGAGACATATTTCCCTGGACTATATGAAGATAGACATTGCTGATCTCTCTGAATTTGTATCTCAGGCAGATATGTGCCTTGAAGTGAGCAGCAGTCTATCTTCACCAAGGATGATGCCACAGTACAAGCAAAAGATGATTAACTTCAATAATTATTGGCTTAGTTTCTGGTGTCATTCCAAGGGGATACAATATTTATCAGCATGGAAGGACATGGATAACAGACCATGTTAATTTGCAAATGATGGTCAGCATCTGTCTCCCCTAGGCTTCCAAATATTAGCTAAAACTTTACCCACCCTCTTAGAGCCTTTTTAGGCAATGCCAAATTGACAAACCTAGCAACAGAAAAAATAAAACACAAATAAACTTAAAGGCATTACTGCTCAATGCTAGGAGCCTTAACAAGAATCTCCATACTCTACAAGCTTTCTTCACTCTGCAGAATATAGATATTTTTGCCATTACAGAAACATGGTTTAAATCTGCAGAAAGTACTCTGGAAGTGCAAGGCTTTAGTGCCTTGCACACATTTAGACCATCAGGTGCAAAGAGAGGGATAAAAGGTGGAGGTGTCTTTCTCTCTCCCTCTACTCTACGCTGGTTAAACAGGAAGATGCCCTGGAATTTATCCACATGTAAATCACCACGGATTAAGTCTTATACCATATTCAAGCAAATTTTAGGTCACTCTCTATGTCCCTAGATTCCCACAGCTCATACCTAAACATACTTGAGACACTCACCATTAAGCCAAATACCTTATTTATGGGAGATTTTAACTACCCCTCTACAGACTGGGAAACATGCACAGCCTCATACCCACAGGCACAAAGATTCCTGGACTTTATTAACAAAAATATTCCTGACCAGACAGTGGTCATACCCACCAGAGGTT
The DNA here is from genome assembly GCF_019279795.1 of Protopterus annectens. Classification (NCBI taxonomy): domain Eukaryota; kingdom Metazoa; phylum Chordata; order Ceratodontiformes; family Protopteridae; genus Protopterus; species Protopterus annectens. The sequence continues at coordinate 889,381,063 of NC_056748.1, forward strand.
CAAACATGTTGGAGCTGGTACTCACCAACATGGGAGAGTACTGTACTCTCCAAGTGTCATGACCTCACTGCTGAGGTCAGACCACAATGCTGTCTTCTTTGAAATAGAAATCAATTTTGGTAACCCCAGCAAACCTAAGAACTATTCCAAAGGAAACAACACCCTATTAAGCGATAGTTTATCAAAATTAAATGCCCCTCACAACCCTGAGTATATAGCAACCTATGTGGAATTATTCACAGAGACCCTGTACAACCATATACCTACTAGAAGAAACCCACAACTAACTCTGAAAATAAACTATACTGGTGGAATCGTAACCTTAATAGGGTATATAACAAAAGGAATAAAGTCATGGCTAAAATCAGAAAGAGCAACTCACATAATGATAGAAACTCTCTAATTCAACTAAACAGAAAACAAAGAGGACTAATTAAGTCAAACAAGGCCAATTACAAGTTCAATTTAGCTTCACAGGCTAAAGGCAATCACAAGGTTTTCTACAGCTATGTCCAAAACCTTAACGACAGCACACATCAATGTGTCAGACTGGTAGTCAGTGGTGCCACCTTCACTGAGCAGAACAACATAGCAAATTTGCTGTCTGTCAAATTCAACTCAGACTTTACCACCCACTTCTCCCCACCTCCCTTCATGAAATACTTGCTAGCATAACCCTCCAACTATTAACAGGGAGCTCATTCTGGATTCGCTTGCTAAGATCGAAAATACAGCCTCAGTGGGCCATAACAATATCCTGGGGTGCCTCCTAAATAGCTGAAAACACGGCCTATCAGGACCAATTGAGTCACTTTTCAACAATAGCCTCAGATCAGGCTTTGTACCATGAGAATGGAGGACTACAATGGTTATCCCATTTCACAAGGGTGGACCATTAATTGATCCTGAAAATACAGACCTATTAATCTGACTAGTCTCATATACAAAATCATGGAACAAATTATCATGGGAATGATCAACAAAGAAATAGGCACCCTTCAAACTCTGGACCCAACTCAGTCTGGCTTTGTCAAGGGATAATCATGCCTACCAAACCTGCTGGACTTCTTTGAAAAGGTCACCAAGGCAATGGATGAGGGGAAAACGGTGTATACTACCTATCTGGACCTGGATAAGGCGTTCTATACAATATCCCACTCAGGTGTGTTGATGTACCACCAAAATGGGGATAACCGCCTTTATAACTCACTGTATTGCCAGCAGTCTCACAGACAGGACACAGGAAGTTGGGACTGGTGATACCACCCTTACTAACAGACTGGTCACCAGTGGAATACTTCAGGGCTCCATTCTGTTACCGCTCATATTTGGCATCTACTTCTCAGAGTTAAAGGCTAATGTGAAGGGGCTTTGTCTGACCAAGTTTGCAGATGACTGCAAATTGTCAGCTCTCACAGATTCACCCATGATACAAATATCTTACAAGAGGGTCTAACACAGATGAATGACTGGTGCCAAAATTACGGACTAAAACTCAATGTCAAGAAACACATTATAGTGCTTTTTGAGAAGACTGTCACCCAGGTTAATTACTCCATTGATAAGACACCCTGTAAGAGTTGAACTAGTAGCCAGGGATCTGAAAACATATGTAGGCAGTAATCTGGCCTTTGAACAACATATGGCTAAGGCAGTAGTAAAATTATTCCATGTCTTCCAACTTATAAGTAAGGGCATGGCATGCAGAGCCAAGGAAATCATATTGCCACTTTACGCGGCTCTTATCAAACCTATCATTCGGCATGTACATGACCAGACATATGAAACAGTTAGAAGGCCCAGAAAGAGTCCTTACCAGGAGAATCCACAGTATAAACATATTGTTCTATATGGATACATTAAAGCCCTATATTATACTCTACCTCCTACAGGTTACTGAGAGGTGATTTATGCCTGGAATACAAGGCATCCTAGGATCCAGCTCTGATGGGTCATCTGCAAAACTAACAGCATCAGAAGCACCAGATCCAAGGATTTTAATTTTGTGACATAATAAGGCACGTTAACAAGACAGATATGTGTCTCACAGGATCCCTATGCTCTGGAACAGGCTCTCCATCCATGTGAAGCAGAGTCCTTCTCTAACTGTATTTAAGCATAACCTTGACCAGTGGATGGGAAATCAGAAATTCCCCCTTGGTCTGGCCCCCACGTCTCATATTGACAGAGACAGGCAGTAATGTCCATACTAATATACCTCCCACATAACCTCTAAAAACTTCCTAACATTCCCCCTCCTAATAAATGCCTGTGATACATAGGAACACAAATAGATTGGATTGCACGGCTAGGATTTTTAAAGGTGGTCGTTAGCTAGTAAATAATTATGAACCCATAAATCTATCTGAAAAAAATCAAGGTACTAGCAAAAGTCATCAACATGAAATTAACAACAGATTTTAGACCAATTTCTATCCAGCCTCCCTTTTCAAAATTCTTGAAAAGATATCCATTCCCTAGTCTAGTGTCAAAAACAAAACACAGAAAGAGATACTTTTGACCAGACAGCAACATGGATTCAGAAGAGGGAAAGCAGAGCTATCAACCTCTGTACATTCAAAATTACATTCTACTCAGTACCAAAAAAGTCAGCCTTACAAGCACAGAATTCATAAACCTTACCAATTTTTTGATTTGATAGACTATAAGGTTCTTTTAGAGACACTAATTATCTGCAAGGTTTGTTAACAAAACCATGCCTAGTCTACCAGTCACCTGCTTACAGACTTTTCTCTCTAAAGATCGGTAACTCTAATGTTTACAGCCTCTCTCTTCTATTTAGTTCTCCAAAGATCAACTCCAACATCCCACTTTTTTTTGCTTTTTATAAATAAACTGATCTTAGACCTCCCCAAGCTTCCAGTACTTATATATGTAGATGACACAATCATTTATTGCTCAACCCTATACCATTCCTCACATGAAAGCAGTTTGAATATGACCTAATGCTTCTCATGGCATTGTAGCAACAAAATGCTTCATAATTCAACAAAGACCAAAGCAGTGATCTTTGGGACAAGACAAAAACTGTCTATACTGTTTATTAACAGGCACTTCACTGACTTCACTATATCTCCCCTTGAAACTACTGCAGTTTTCAAATACTCAGGAATTTGGCTTCACTATTCACTATGTACGATCATTCAATTTCTGGCACATCAGTCATCAAAATCAAAAATTTGCATTTCTGGGCTAGAGCGATCTCTCACCTAGAAGGTCACTGTGCCATTAATAAATAGATCCAGCTCTCCCAACTTAAATATTGGCTACCATATTTTGCTTCATCTTCTAAAAGAAACCTCTCCTCCTTCAGTTTCTAAGAGAATTTGCAGGTACATCTGTCCAGCATCCCAGAAAACATCACAATTTAGTCCTGACAGAGATCCAATGTCTACTAGTTCAACAATCAGCAGACATTCTATTAGTATTTTTACTCTTCAGACTTTTGAAGCTAGACACCTACTCCACTTATAGCTGAAATACTCTCTTTAAGAGAATTTTCCTACACTCTTTGGTCTTTTACCCATAATGTCTCCTCAGCAGGGAGGCTCCAAAAACAATTGTGGCAAACCATAAGCTTCTGAAATTTAGGAATCAACTACTGAAACTCCCTCCCTCCAGGTTTCAAAAACTAATAAACTACACCGAGTTCTGAGTCCATCTGAAACAAAGCCCTCATAAAAAGTGCAAGTGCATTAATCAACAAAGACAATCTAGTGAACACAAATTTGCATTGATGCCTCTCCTAAACTCCCCTGTAAGGCAGACATGTACAGCATAACAGACTGTGGATCAGATGTGTCTCACTATAGCTCATCACGTGGCCTTCTACTTCATGTAATGACTGCTCTGCATTCGGTTATCTCATTGGTTCAACTGTAGCTCTTCAGTGAACTAATAACAGACCAGCTTCTTGGAGCACACCATTTGTCAGCTACCTGTTCCCTGCATATTAGATCTAAGGGTTATCATCCAAGTGCAGTCATAAACAATGAACTTTTGGCATGGTTTCTACAGCAGGAACAGTGGATCCTTGGATACAGGGCAGGAGTGGGGAGACAGCAGAAAACAGGTCTATAATTGCCAGCCGTCATGTCATTAAGTTTTCTAGGGGTCATTAGAAGAATATACACGTGTCACTTTTTGTTTTCCTTATCAGGTGCTGTGCACAGTTGATATAAGTAGCAATGAGTGGGAAGCTACTGATGTAGGATCAATTTCCTTTGTACAGTAGAGAGTCGATTATGCGAACTAACTGGGACCTAGTTAGATAATCAAACATACATGGAACCAGATAAAAAACTTTTAAAATCTTATTTTTTTCTGCATGGAAGGAATACACTTTTCAAACATTCAGTGATTCCAGTGGACAATAAAGAATATTTTTCACACACGAGCAGGCTACAAGCTCAAAAAACGCATACAAGTGAATACGTACAATGTTTACATATTCAGACTTTATGATTTTTCCTACTTTGGAAGGCTGCATTTAGATAATTGACATTTTGGATAATCAACATTCTGATAATTGACTCTCTACTGTACTGCATGGATTTGTTTGGCATTAAAATAAAAATAACAATGAGAAAACTGGGCTCAGAATTAAATGAAAACAATCTGAAAAACACTCACAATCTAAAAAAAATCTTTATAGAACTTCACAAACTTTCAAACAGCAGCAAGCTTTTTGATAGCACTTGACAATTTGCAGTCATCTGCAAACTTGGTCAGACAAAGTCCCTTCACATTAGCCTTTTGAAAGCTTCTCTGTTTCAGTAAAAGCTTTTCAACAACACTTGAAAAGATTAAGTATTTTTTGAAAGCTACTTTGTTTCAGTAAATACTTATTTTGGACATCCACACAGTGTTTCTGGTTCATTTTTATTTACTTGTTGGACATTACTGATAATAAAAGTTTTGTATTAAATTATATTATTTATGCATTGGTATAGGAGATCACTTATGATGAAACAGCAGTTATTCAACTTACTGATGTAGAGAGAAGGATCTCTGCATTTCTGTTTGCAGTTGGCAGACACCTGTAGTGGCCGAAAGGAGGGTCAACTGCCCGGGGCAATATCAATGACAAAAGAGGACTGTTTCTGAGTTAAAAAAAGGCATTTGCTTATAAGATCTGGAATCAGTCTCTCTGCTGCTCCCTGACTTTATTGGTGCTGGATGGTGGGCCCAGATCTTGCTTGACAATGGTAGTGAGGAACTTGTCTTGCATTGTTCAGCATCCACCTCAACTGGTGGTAGCTCAGGCAGGTACAAACTATCCCGTGCTACTTGTCAAAAAGAGTATGGGAGTGTGCGGTATCATTCTCATTATACGTTATGTCCCTCCTATTGAGGTGCAGCCGCGATCCCCAGAAAAATGAAACAAACTACTTGCTTGACTTCATTTTTGCTATCCCTATTCTCTCTCTCTCTCTCTCTCACTATATATATATATATATATATATATATATATATATATATATATATATATATATATACAGATAGATATAAACCACTGCCATGGTATATAAGCTTAATCTAAAAGAATCTCAGTTTTCAGATATACTTACTTTTGGTATATAAGCTTAAAAGATTGCTATAGCTTCTTGGTTCCTATCGTGTTTTAAATAATATCATCCCATTTCTTTTCTACACAGACCCACATGCAAAAGACCATCCTCCAATATAAGAACTTGCTTGCTGTTGAATGTTATCCCTCCTATTTCTTCTTCTTTCCTGAATCCACTGCTTTTTGATTTGTTAATAATCAATCCTCCCTGAGCCAACTTATATTTAGTATGCATTTGCACTTTCTGTAATTAATGCTTACTTTTCATTATTATTATTATTAATAAATCATTGTCACTCATAAAATGTCTGGGAATAGGTATGTCTCTAATCACCTCCCAAGCACCAGCATTCTCCAACATATTACCTACCACTATGATGACCGCATTCATGACCAAGCAGAAAAAGGTGCCATTTAAAGGGCATCATTGCTGTTCTCCCTTTTCACTCTTAGTATGCCCACTTTGTAATCCATTCAACAATATGGAAACATAGGAATTCTCATGCACATTGTGGAAGAAGTGCCTAAATGGTTTCCAAAACTATAACTTGTTAATATATGCTATAGTTTGCTATGTGATGGGTGGGCATACACCTCTTTAATGCCTCCTATCAAAATCAAGCCATCCCCTTTGTTCCTACTGTGACACCCATGCCCTGGCCCAGCAATCAAGGAGCCTCAATCCTCACCACTAACACCAGTGAGGGGTGTCTCATATAGGAGGAAAGGATAACAAATACACACAGTAAAGTGCAATATTCCTTAAGAGCACACAGAGATCACAGTCAGTCCAGGGCTGGTTGCTCCCTTGCTCTCCAGGTCCCCAAAATACTCCCCACTGGCACAGCTATAGGGTCCAGATCTCAGCCTAGTGGGCAAGCTAAAACCTCCAGCACCCTCTCTGTCCAAGCAGTGCTTCATGTCCCTGCCCAAGTAGCTGACACACACCACACACACACACACACACACACACACACACACACACACACACACACACACACACACACACACACACACACACACACACACACACACACACACACACTTTGAGAAGAGTTTATACACCCACACAGACACTCCTGGGGAAGGCTGGCACATGTTCTCCAGCTGTACCCCTTTTTCACAGACTATATGGTAGTACCAGCTGACATCACCCACTAATATTTATCAGCTACTCAAAGGCCCTTAAAAGGGTGTCCAATTATTACTGTGCAATATGATTATCCAATTGGGAGAATAGCCCAGGGCTAAAGCTATTAGAGTGGCTTTGTACAATTTTACCAAAGGCATGGAAGTACTCTAAAGAGCTTAAAGTATTGCTACAAAAACAGCCACAGTTGGAAGGGTTTAAAATATTTAATAACAAGTAGTCAAACCACAAGACACTACTTTTTACTACACAGTGCTAGTCAAGAGTTCAGAGATCACAGAGAAATACTTAAAATAATTCAGTAGTACAGTTATGACATCACAGAAAAAGAATCTAAGTATGGCATGGATTGACTACAAAAAAGCATTTGATAGTATCCCATATTCATGAATAAAAAGAGTGCTTAAAAATATAGAAGACACACCCTACACAGATCGACTACATTAAAGTGACCATGAAACAGTGGCAGACCACTTTGCAATTAAGTCATAATAAAGGACAAATTGTTATCCCAGGGATAAAAATTCAAAGGGGATATTCCAGGGTGACTCTGTCACTGTTGCTATTCTGCCTTGCCCGTAACCCATTAAGCTGTCTACTTGGTTGGGAATGGCCTAAAATTGTTTCACCTACAAAGACAGACACACACACACACAAACACTTACATTTGCCAGGACTAGGATTAGAACCCCTACCGATCTAGTTATTTGTACTATAGTGTTGCACAATTATCGCATGTGCTACAGAGTTTATAGGGCTGATAAGAGCCCAAAGGTACTTCTAAGGTGAATGACATCAGTAGGACTGCTAAAGTAGGGCACTGAGAATTGTACTGGGTGGGAAAATCCTCAAAATACTTCATCCTACAAACATACACACACATTTGTCAGAACTGGGAATAGAACCGCTACCTATCTAGTTATTTGTACTATACTGTTACTTAGTTGCTGCATGTGCCACATAGTTTACAGGGCTGGGGCTGTTCAAAGGTACTTCTAAAGGGAATGACATCAGCAGGACTGTTAAAGTGGGGCCCTGGGAAGTGTACTGGGTGGGAATGGCCTAAAACTGTTTTACCTGCAAACAAGCACACACACACTTATATTTGCCAGAACTGAGATTAGAACCCCTACTTATCTAGTCATTTGTGCTATAGTTTTACGCATGACAATGACAAATTCACCACCATAACAGGTACAAGCAAGCAAAATCTGAGGGTAATGCTACTCAATGCTAGAAGTCTAAACTTCAAAATGCACTCACTCGAGGCACTCCTTAAAACGGAGAACATTGACATCTGTGCAGTGACAGAGACCTAGTTCAAAGCTCCAGAGAGCACCCCTGCATTACCAGGCTTCAATTCATACCACACCTTTCGGCCACCTAACCGAGAAAGAAGCACTAAAGGCAGAGGCGTGTCCATATTCATTAAGGATATCCACACCTCCAGGCTAGTTGCACAGCATAATGCATCCGAGATTATCCAAGTGCAAATAACTCTGGGCAAGACCACAATCCAAATTGTAGCTTGCTACAGACCCCCCACCATGCCCCAGGATTCACAGTCCTCATTTCTTGATACACTGGAAAGTATTAGGGTACAACCCAACACCCTAATAATGGGCGATTTCAACTACCCCACCATTAACTGGGAAAACTACTCATGTACCAACTCTTTTGCTCAACATTTTCTAGAATTCATAAATTCCAACACCTTGGATCAACTTATTCACACCTCCACCAGAGGCAGCAATATCCTAGACCTGGTCATTACCAACATGGGAAACTGGTATTCCACATCAGAGGTTAATTCCTCGTTGGTCAGATCCAACCACAAGCTAATCAGCCTAGACATCCACATCCCACCCCCAGCCCCAATTAGGGAAACCATCATAAAAAACTTCTCAAAAGCCAACTTCACACTTCTTAAGACAGAAGTGGCAAACTTCATGACACTCATGCAGACAGACAATAGAGGTATGACTGCCAAATCCTACACAAATGCACTTTATAAGCACTTACACAAGTGCATGGATCATGCTATCCCTAATAGAACCAAAATGTTATCCTCCAAAAAAAGGAAGCCAATCTGGTGGTCCTCTGCCATAAACAAACTCTACAACAGAAGAAAGAAACTGTTGCAAAAAAGAGTAAAATCCCATGACTGGAGGAACTCCCTGGTCAACCTCAGTAAGAAGCTGAGATCCCTCATAAAATCCTCCAAAGCTAGTTACGAAAACAAAATTGCCACTGACTCTAAAGACAACCACAAAGCATTCTATAGCTATGTCAAGAATCTAAATGGGAACACTCAGATCTGCTCTGAGTTACAGCATAGTGGCAGTAAATATACAGAACCAACTGATATTGCCAACATCCTAGCAGATAGGTTCAGTGCTAACTTTACCCCCCTCTCATCCCCTAGAGGGCCCATCTCTATACCGGAAGAATGCAAAGTTCCTATAATCACGGCTGCACAGGTAAAAAACACACTCTCCATAGCCAAGAACACAGCAGCCATGGGACCTGACAATATCCCAGGCTGCGTTCTACATGAACTACAGAATGAACTGGCACCCTACCTAAGTACCATGTTCAGTCATAGCCTTACCTCAGGATTTGTGCCCACTGAATGGTGCACTATGACAGTTATCCCACTCCACAAAGGGGGAGCCATGACAGATCCCGGGAACTACTGCCTCATTAACCTGATGAGCCTGGTCTGCAAGGCCATGGAACGTATCATTATGGAACTCATAAACAAAGACATTGGTAATCTCCAAACTCTGGACTCTACTCAGTTTGGATTTGTAAAAGGCAGATCATGTCTCCTAAACCTGATTGACTTCTTTGAAGCAGTCACCAAAGCCATAGATGAGGGTAAAATGGTTCACACAGCTTAGCTAGATCTCGCCAAGGCTTTCAACACCACCCCCACTCTGGAATTATAGATAAGCTCACTAAACTAGGTATAAATCCCTATGTCACAAGATGGGTTGCCATCTGGCTCATGGACAGAACCCACACTGTGAAAGTAGTGGATTCCAAATCCGACATCAGACCAGTGACAAGTGGATTACCACAGGGTTCAGTCCTGGGTCCTCTCCTGTTTGGTATCTACTTCTCTGAAGTGCAGGCCAACACAGAAGGTCTTTGGCTAACAAAGTTTGCAGATGACTGCAAACTAGGAGCCATAATCAAAACTCCTAACGATGTGGACAAACTACAAAAGGGCCTCACTGAGACAGATGCCTGATGTCAAAGCCATGGCCTGAAGCTCAATGCCAAAAAGTGTATTGTCATCCCCTTTGGTAAAAACTCTGTACCCATGAACTACCACATAGCTGGTAGTCTACTTAATGCCAAAAATGTTATAAGAGACCTTGGGACACAGGTGGACAGTAGCCTCTCCTTTGATAATCACATCGCCACAGTGGTCAGGAAATCCTTCTACATGGCTCATCTCATCACAAAAGGATTCTCATCCAGAAAAAAAGAGGTCATTGTTCCCCTCTACTCATCACTCATTAGACCCATTATAGAGTACAACGCCCCTTTTGGTATGCACCTCAAGACATCTACAACAACTGGAAAGACCACAGAAATACCTCACAAAGAGGATTACTGGCCTCAAACAGATGCCCTATGCAGACCATCTCAAATAACTACAGCTTTACTCCATCGCATATCGCCTACTCAGGGGCGATCTCTGCCTAACATACAAAGCTATGTCAAACCCAGAGCTGTTGGACATGCTCCACTTAAAGAAATCCCAATCCCTCCAAGCTACACGCTCTAGGGACCTTAACCTTGTCACCACAATAAACAGAACATGCTGGAGGGATAGATTCCTGTCCCAGAGACTTCCCATACTCTGGAACAGACTACCTATCTATGTCAAACAGAGCTCCTCATTAGCACTCTTCAAGAAAAATCTTGATGATTGGATGGGAAATGGGAAATTCACCCCGGGGATCACTTCTGTGGCTCTGCTCGACAGGGGCACAGGAAAATAATTTTCTTGGGTGGCGAAAGCCAGGGCACATTTTTTGGCTAGGCTTGTATGGGTCCTAGGGCCGATAGCCTAGTACCTACCTATGAACCTATGAAGCTGTGTAAACAGTCCAGCAACTTGGTGATATACTGGCTGGGGATCTCCTGCTTGTGTGGTATTCTTCTTACCTGAAAAGTTATATCCTGGTGTGGCCATACCTCTCAGCTGTACACATTTTGGCAGATTGTCCAGGTGTTTGTCTAGAGGTTTCATCCAGTCTACATAAACTTGTGTTTTTATGGCAAGTTAGTTGCATATAATTGAAGACTGATGTTACAAAATAATGACAGACATTAGTGTTTCTGACTACATAACCTTCAGACAATTCCTGCTAATGCAATAGCCATTATTTTATGAACTTTCTCAGTATGTAAGGGCAACATTTACAACATGTGCCTATCACTGGGTCTTTTTCCCACTTTTATTTATGACCTTGTCCAGATGTCTTGCTGTCAGAGGTTGAGAGGTATGGGTGTGGGTACATAGTGCATTCCACTGTGCAGAAATGTCCATTATATGTGTAGTATATTCCACATAGCACTGTGACTTCCAGGTATGTAAGTGGGAGAGCAGTACAAAGTAATGTGGTGAACCACTGACAGACAGTTGTGTATAGGATGATAGGTTGCTATGACATTAGTAGGGTATTGGCCCTGAAGCCCTTATAACCCACGCAGACAAGAGTGTGGCCCATGTTACAACATGTCAGCACACAGAGCTCCTGTCCAGCAGGGACACAGGTGGAATCCCAGGACTGTATTTTGTGTTTCCCATGCACTTATACAGGGAGCACATCACTAGGGGTATTGAGGCACTTGGCTTGCTGTTGACAGGGAGTGTATTCCACAGATGGGGGAGTGAGTAGTACACATATCTGTCACACCGACAAGCTGTACTGATATCACAGCCCAGGTTGATGATGCTCCTACAGGTTGATGGAGTGGGCCTTGAGTTCCAGATGTGTAACAGTCCCATCAAGGCAAGGTCTGGATTGCTTTGTATGCCAGACAGGGGTCACCTCAGCAGAGTCTGTATGGAATGGGGTAGAGGGACAGTGCTGTTAGCCTATCTGTGTAGGATAGGTGTTTGGGGTTTGGGGTAAGGCCTTAGTGCTTTCAAGACCCTGGTGTGTGGAGTCTACATGGTCTGTGGTGTGTAGATTTGTGGAGTTCTCATGTATTTTTGCCTTAGAGGTGTCCATCATTTGGGTTTTTGTTTTGTTGCAGACCTCCACTTACATGGGTGTGTATTGTGCATTTGCAGGTGATGTTTACTGACTCCATACACTGCATGGCACCTATGTTATGCACAATTTGTTCTGATGTGCACATTCTCCATTTGTCTGGCTAGTGGTTCCCCTTTCCCTTATGTGTGTCTCTTTGTCTTTCTGTAGTCCAGTCACAGGCTTTGGCCACAGGGCTGCTGTTATGTATTTGTAATTCTGATGTGAGCCAGGTAAATTCTGTAACATCACACACAAGGTTGTGGACTTTGCACTTCTGAGTGCACCTATTTAGCAGGTTGTCCATCATTACACCACTCCATTTGCTGTGGTCCTTAGATGGTTTGTGTTGCTGTATGTTCCTGTGAGGCTACATGTGGGCCTAGCTGTCATACCATCACAGATTGACATCTGGACAGGCCCACATATGACAGACAAAGGCCCACACATAGGGACTGGGTGTTAATAATGTTCTGCCAAACATAGACAGTTGGGAGACCGGTTTGGTAATTGCTTGTTTGCTCTTATGGGTATGATGTCTGCTTCTCCACTGCCTGCCATTGCTGTTTTGACATGACCCTTTCTTGTTTTGCAAGTAGTTGTAAGGCAAATGCAATGTTAGGACAAGCAGAACAGATATACATGGCATACTTGTGCTCCTTCTGTGACAACCTGTGCCATTCCAGGGGTATGGCTGTTGGCCAGTGACATTTTGTCAGTGCTGACACAGAAAGGTGGCAGCCTTTTATAAACTGGCAGTACAATGACCTTCAGGTACCTGCTGTCCTACTAGGCACCATACCTCTCAACTTCTGACAGCCAGACATCTGGACAAGTCCATAAGTAAATGGGGGACAGAGGCCTATATATAGGGACCATTTTTCAGTACTGGCCTTACAAACCTAGAAAGGTACTTCAATAACAGGTTCTGCATTATCATGCATTTTCTACAGGGTATGAAGGCTGACACTACAATCTGTCATTATTCTCTGACCTTAGTCTTACGTGATTTGCCAATGAATTGTCAGACAACCACTATTTCATGATATACAGACCACAAATATGATGCAAACCTCTGGACATTCTGTAATAGGTCTGTACAGTTGAGAGGTAGGGTAGGCACTGTGTAGGTTACTCCAAGCTGTGTACTGTCCATATGTATGGCCCCCTGTCCATGACCTGTCCAGCTTTCCTGCAATAACACATATTGACATCTGGACAGTCTGTACAACTCCTACCATAGGTGTAGCTGACATGCAGAATAGTTGGCACTGCAGTTTTTGGAACAGGCCCCTGTCAACCACAGTACTGTACTTAGGCGACTACAACACAACAGCCAGGAGTAAGTGATGGCCACATCCTGACAGTATTAACCACACATATACATAGCTCCTTGACCCCTGCATATTGTGGACATGCAACAAGTTATCATGTTGATTGGGTCAGCCCTGGCAATGTGTGCTCTGCTGCTATTTCCCTACAAACATACATGTTACTGCATTTCTATGGGAATATGGGTGTGGGGGACACACCTGTCAACTCTACACATTTGCACAGACTGTGCTGATATTTGCTTTACATTTTGGTTCCATTTAGCATAGTATTGTGTCCTGTCTTGGAGACTAGAGGCATATCACTAAAGATCACAGGTCGGATTGTAATGGCATACATTTGAGTTACAGACTTCTTATTCTTCAGAGCCTTACTGCAATTGCAAGGCCTGCTGTACTATCACTGTGTAAGTCTGTAGGGGAGTATTTCATCATTGTTACCATTTGTGGGCCTTTGCCAGACATTTCTTTATTGTTTTCAATGGCTGACTTGCTGGGTGAGGCTGAGGGGTGAGTATGGGACCCCCACACTGACATCCATGCCTGTGACCTATGACCCCAGTTAGTTGCCCCCCCCCCATATACTGCAGTGAGATTTGTCACCTTGTGTACTACTGCTTAATGTGGGGAAGCCAGTATTGGGAAAACAGGTGTCTCACATAGCTGTCAGTTGTCTGCTGCTATCCCAGTAGGCCACTCCATTCCCTTGAATGCATGCAGAAATACCATAGATATGTTACCAGAACATACTACTCCATTAATTTATTGTTAAGAAGACTGACTTACCTTGTGCCTGCGGCAGTTGTGAGGACAGTGCTTGAGGGCTGCCTATGTTGGATGCATGCAGTACACTGCCTATATATGATAAGGGACAGATAGTGTGATGTGTGTGGCATCCATTCTACTGTGTGTGTAAGTTGGAGAGAGGTGACAGTCCCTGGGTCTCTACAGTGTCAGTGTGTGTGCTATGCATTGTCTCTTTGCCAAGACCAGGGCATACTGGGCATGCCTCCATCTGCCTACAGGAGGTGGCTCAGGGAGGTTCCTTCTCCGAGTCCCTCTGTGCTTGTGGGGACCTTGGCAATGGTGGGGGACTGTGTGGCCCTTCCCCATGCTGTTCCTGTCACAGCTGTTTCCATAGGATAATATTGTGTAGCATGGCACATACTAAGAACATGTGTGCACATATGGCTGGAGAGTACTGCAGGGCTCCACCAGATATGTCAAGACAGCGGAACCGTGACTTGAACATCCCAAACACATGTTCTATAATGATCCTGGTTTGTGCGTGTGCCTTATTATGGCATTCTTGAGTGGGTATGTGTGCATTTCTGATGGGTGTCATCACCCACGGCTCCAGTACATACCCAGCATCCCCCACTGGATGGCCATACCAGATGTACCCACTGGCAAATCCCTGGTACAGCTGTGAGGAATGCCAGATGTGGGAGTCATGATAGCTTCCAGGGCTGCCAGCGCACACATTTATGATAATGCCCTGGGCATTGCACACAACTGGCAGTTGATGGAGTGAAAGCCCTTGTTATTTACATAGACCCTACCCTCTTCACCGGGTGGTGCTTTGATGTGGATGTGCGTGCAGTCTATGGCACCCAGTACCTCTGGGTAGTCTGCTACATGGTGGAAGAGGTATATATTGCTGGTCCTCTCCTTCTCCTTAGGGGTAATGGGGAAGTAAATGTGTTCATTGGCATGTGGTAGCATGGCATCCAGGAACTGGTGGAGTACCCTGGATGCAGATGCCTGTGAGACCCCCCCATAATGTCCCCAGTAAGTCTTTGGAAAGTACCTGTAGCTGGTATTCTTAAGGCTACAAATACCTTGGTATCCACTGGGATGGGTTCCCTTCTGTTGGCTCTGGGTCTGAGGTGAGGCCAGCACAGCTCAATGAGCTGCTGTAGTATGTCCCTGTCCATCCTGTAGTGCTCTAGTATCTCCAGATCATGTAGCCCCTGGTAAGTTACCCTGGGTCTGAACAGTCTTCTCCTCCTTCTCAGTCTGGGGCGGTTGTCAGCATTATCTTCCTCGTCGCCCTCAGCCTCTAGCACATACTGATGTATCAAAGTGACAGCAGTCCCTAACATATTGTCAATTAAAATTCCCATGAGTGTGTATACCAATGGTGCAGAGTTTATGGGAAAAAACAGACTGAAAGGTGTTTGCATAGTTTATACTGTTGTGTTGCAGATGCTGCCTATATGATTGGCTGACTATGATACATTCCACCTGCTAGCTATATTATTAGTACTTGAGTGCCTTTATTCTGCTATTTCCTAGTTTTTTCCCTTCCCATTTCTGCCCCTTCTAAGCCCAGCAGTCCACCATGGAAATCCGCTGCTCAAATGTAAACACTTCTGTTAGTTCCTGTTGTTTTTTTTTTTTTTGTATTTCCATTGTGTTTAAGTCCCGAGGTGAGCCTCACAAACTCCTACAGCCATAGTAAACAGTTTTGAGCAGAAAGGACCCTCCCAGGGATGCGAACATGCTCAGCATTTCATAAACTAGCTCAGACACACCCCCTTGCTTAACTGTGCTTAGCTAAGGCAGCGGAGCTCCAATGTGCTTACACCAAGCATGACACACCACCTTTTCATGTCAGCTGCTTCTCCTGCTTACACTGCAGCATTATAGTTCCTACATGGTTAGGTGCAGCTGGACATGATCTCCCATTTTGCTATTCAATAAATTTAGCTAATTTGTATACCCCACTGCCTTAGTCCCTTGTTACACCACTACACTATAGCCTATGTCCTTAGCAACCAGTGTTACCTGTTATTGTTTTGGTTCTGCATGCTACCCACTATAATGGCAAAATGCAGATTTCACTTAAAATTGTCTTTTCACATTTTTTTTTTAATTTTCTGCATGATCTTATTTGCGTACCGCTGCGGTATGCTTAAACGGCCAACATTAGCCAAAAAAACAAAACAAAATAAAACTTTTATTTTTATAATTTTGCAACTGTTTTCCATGCCAATGGCCATATTTATGGCCATTGGCATGCCTAATAGTCATAATACATGCTTTAGTTTGAGCTGTCATGCCCCCATTTTGATTTTTGTAGAAATGTACAAGGCTACTAACCGAATACATTTCTGCAAAGGATACTGCTCTGACACGGATGCCTGCTTGCTTACTGAATTACTAATTCACCCCATTTGTATGGTTTTCACCAGCAAATGAGGTAATTAGCATTATTCAGTGGTGCTCATGCCAGAATATTGCTGGTAGGCTTGTGTATGCTCCCAGCCTTGTTTACCGAATTGCTCAGTGGACATATTCTGTGCAGGAGCTGCTACACTATTCTGGCACGGTAAAATTGCTTTATTAAATCCCGGGGTCTGAGTTCTTATGTGCACTAAATGTATGATGGAATGCATAACTATGACATATATATTTCGGTGCTCTTACCTTAGGCTCAGGAAATTGCTGAAAAAGTTTTTTTTGGACCAGCGAACACATCTTGTTAACAAATAATAACTAACTAAATAAATAATAAGTAAGTAAATAAATAAAGCAAACTACTTTTTTAAAACGATACATGCTGGGACTCAATAAATTCTGTATAGGCTCTGTGTGAAGCCTACATGGAGTTTACATTTGTTTGCGGTGGTACCTGGTGAGCAACAATGCACACCACTGTGCAATGCATAGTAAAGCTGCATGTCATGTCTAAGTGAAGTTTCATGGCTGGCAACAGTGTTGCAGGCTAGGAAACTATGTAAGCAAATGCGGATAGCAATTCTGTTTAAAGCAGAGCACCTATGGTCCGTGGATTTGCACAGAATGCCACAATGATCCCTAGGGCTTCACAGATAGCTGTCAATCTGTTAGTGCAGCACTTCTACACAAAGGCCAACATAATGCAGGGACATTTAACCAGAAATAGAGACAGCTTTGACATAGATGTCAGATAGAAATGTAGTAGAATGAAATTCAAACATACCTCTCAACCTCTTAGAGCAAGAAATCTGGAAAAATCCATAAATAACTGTGGGACAAAGGGTCCAAAATAGGGACAGAGTCTAATATTGCTCTTCCAAACTTAGAAAGGTAATAGAATAATATATTGTGCAGTAGCCTGGATTTTCTGAAGAGCATGAAGTTTGAAACTCAAATGTATGTCATGAGTTTCTGACTTCAATCCACAATGACACACTAGTGAATTGCCAGAAAACGAAAATGTTATGAGGAAAAGATCAAAAACATGAGACAAAAACTGGACATTCTGCAAAAATCGGGACAGTTGAGCGGTATGAAATGAAATGTAAGCAATATTGATTCACATCAGTCCTGAGATTATCCCACTGATATGGCAGAAAGCCAAACATTTTATAAGGAACACATCTGGACATCACGGGAATATTTGCATAGTTGAGAGGTAGGAATGTGAAGTATATGTTCCAAACTCAGTGCAGAACAATGTCTCTACAGTACAGAGTACTGTGATATCCCATTCCTGGCCTTCTGTGATAAAGCTGTGTAAATGATCTGTAACGGGACATGGACTGCCATGTAAAAGGAACATTTAGGGGAAGTGTGTGTACTGAAAAGGGACACACAGATGAATTGTAGGAATGAACACTGGGAAAGAGAACAGGTGAAACAACCTAATGTACAGCAGAATAGAGCATGCCAATGGAAGATGGTTGTAGCAGCAACATCAGTCACATATCTATATGGTACACTAGGGACTGTACAGTGAAAATGTGTTTTATGTGACTGTCACAGAAGGTGACATAACAATGGGGAGGATGCCTATGTGAGATAAGCATCCTTACATGAATAATGTGGAGGACATCTATCAGGGAACTGACATACAACTGGGGCAGGGTGCATATTGTGAAGCTGTGCAAATTGATATGCCTGAATATGAGTGTACTCTCAGTAGATGTCTCCAGCAATGTGGGCACAGGTAAAGGCTCATGGAAAACTTTACAAGAACCAACCAAAATCATGGACAATATCAGAATAATACCACCAGTAATCCCATGCGTCTGACATAACATATGTGACTTAGAGTGATAAGCGATGAGTCTCCATGGTTTACCTTAGTTTTGTCGCACATGGTATGTGCGATCGTCCAGTTGTGCGACCCATATTATCGAAATATGGAGAACTTTGAAGGATCAAATGTCAAAAATATTTTGCTGGAAAGCCATTTCCGACATTTGATCCATGTGTTTGAATGGCAAAAAAGCATTTGCTTATTTGCCATTCAAACACATGGTGAATTGGCATTGTCATTTTTTGCATCCGTACTTTCAGTGTTATGCACGTCGGGCACATGGCGGATGACAATTCAAAGGTAAACTGTCTGCACATACACTTGAGCAACTATTATGATACATCCACACTCGATGGTAACCACACACACTGTTCTGGCACTGTAACATCTGCTGGATGTGTTAGGAGGGACACTGCTCCAGCTGTATATGACAGTACGGGCAATACAGGCTAGTTGACTTGTGTGCGTAGCATATATATATATATATATATATATATATATATATATATATATATATATATATATATATATATATATATAGCACAATCCCCACTGTCACAAATTATATACATGCCATTAATGTTGCCAAAGAACTATGTATGTAGTGTGTACATAAGCATAACAGGTAGCACTCATGCGTCTGGTGTAACAACTTGATTGGTGTTGCACACCATCAGACAGTTATGTATATTCCACATATATAATACCTAGGTATGGCCAATAAGCTGTGCAACAGCTCACTGTAAGAAAGGTAGTAGACTTCAGTTACACATCACTGGAAGATGTGTAGGGAAGTACATAAAAAAGGGAGTATTGTACTATGTGATTAAGGCTTGGAACCATGAAAGTATTATATCTTTGATGTGGATGCCCTTCACATACTCAGTACTTGTGTTACACTCAGGCAAGTAGTCAGCACTGTACCCACATGCTGGTGGATGTACCACTTACCATCTAACCAAGGACATGGGTACCATGCCTATTGCTTTGATTATAGCGTGTGAGGTCCACATAATACTTGGGTGGTGTGTTTGTTTCCTGACTTAACAAATCTCCCCATGTTACTTGTCAATGCAGGTGTTGTCATGGCTGTGGCAGCATTTTCTGGTATGTGTTGATACTGTCTGTATTATACTAATATCACAGTTGGAGTCAATGATTGCCCACAATCTGCAATCCTTCAGGCAGATGTTTGGTTACAGGATGTGTATGTCATCTGTGCTGTTCATCACTTATCTAATGGACAGTAAAAGGCCTAGCAGACTGCCCTTATGTATGGACCTATTCACTGGACCTGGGATCTAGGTCATGTCACACATTTTAACATAGTGAGTGTGACGCATGTGATACACTGGTCTAACCATTTGGTGATATAGCCACATATGATAGTGTTGATTGAATACCTCAGTGTGGATTTGTGTCAAATGCTTTGACCTGGTAAAGTTCCATAAGATGATACTGATGTCATCATGCATGCCTTTGATGACCTCTTTGAGGACATCTAGCAGATATAACAGACAACTCACACAGGTCTGTTACACATAGCCAGAATATTACTAGTGTACATGTAGAAGAGGTCCATGATGACAGTCGAGGAGAGTCAGGATGTATCTATATATACATGCATAAGGTGCCGTCCCCCTCAACTCAGATGGATGCATGTTGATGTACACCCTTGTATGTGAACACAGTTCATGTGGAGGGCATGTTGAAGTGTGAATTATACCATATCAGGAAGGTGTATGTGCTGAGTCATGCCATAGGTGATCTGTGATGTTGTCACACCCCACTGATTCCATGTGATAGGCCTGGATGAAGGTAAGACAGTGCATACTGCCTATCGTGATCTGGTCTAGGGTTTTGACAGAATCCCCCATGCAGGTGTCATTGAGAAACCCCCCCAGCTGTGGAGTAACCCTTACATCAGTAGATGGGTAACCAATTGGCTCCCCAACAAAAGACATACTGGGAAATGTTGTGAATCAACCTGTACCAGTAGAGTTGTCACCATTGGCAAACTCCAGGGATATGTGCTTGACCCTTCACTGTGTGGACTCTCTTTCTGGATAGTTCAGGCTTATGTAGATGGCCTTTGGCTTACTAATTTTGCTGATTCTTGCATATTGGGTGCAGTCATTGAGTCCGCCATCATACCTCTCAACCTGGAAACATCAAAAATCTGGACAAGGCCCAGGAAAAATAGGTACAAATCTATACGCTGATTAGCATCTAATTTGCATACATAATTATGTAACCCCACCCACTCCAATGGAATTGTGGGATACCAACTTTCGAACATAAATTGAAGAACAGACAACCAAAACATGGCACCAGACCAGAGTCCCCCTGCAGCCATTCCAGTGTCCTGTTACCTGGCTATTTTGCCCCATTTACCACAAACACTAATGTATGCATACTGCTTTACTTCTACAATGATTTGAATTTTATTTTTACATTTTAAAGCACAACAATGCAGAAACACTAAAAGACATCATCTGGTAAACAAAGCAATACTGTCTCACAATGAAAATAGGCTTGACATTAAACTTTGCCCTTGAAACTCACATTCATTGAAACAGCATTGAAACCCACACCACATCCAAAGAAAATGCATCTGGCCAGTGGTGGATAAATATTACCTTTGGGCTGTTTTCAAATCATTGGCCCCTTGCACACAAAACAAAAAACATACATGTGTTCTTTTCTTTATACACCTTCCTGACTTTATTAAATTATATTCCTTGTATAATACAACACACATGTTAGAGCACATTTTTAATTTATTGTTTGAACATTTTACCAGTAATCTGTACTGTAGGCAATGAAACAAAACACATGAACCAATAATGACAAAACTGCCCAATTCAGAACTTTTCCATCATAAAAGTCTGCTTCCACACCCACAGTATAAATAGAATGACAGTAGTGTCAGCCATAGGCATCTTGCACAGCCTTTCGCACTTATTTTCAATTTCATTTTTTTGGGGGGGAGGGGGACAAAAGGTCAAAAACCAGGGACACATTTTAAACATTGCTTGTATAATTTTGTAAAGTTGCTATCATGCATTTCACTGGCAGGTTTTGAACCCAGGACTCTATGCACTACATTCAGAACAATACACCACTATCCCACATCAGCAGCTGCCTGAAAAATAGGAAGACTGAAACTTAATAGCCATCATTTAGTGAATTCATTTCTCACTTATAGCTCTTAACCTCAACACAAAAAACATGGACAAACAACAAAGCCAATAATGGGGGAATACAAATTCAGTTCTCACTTCTCACTCACCATATCTCTGAACAGTTAGCACAAAAACAATAATAGGGGAATACAAATTGTGTGCTCACTTCTTATCATAGCTCTAAACTCTTAGCACAAAAAAAAAGTGTTCTTACTTCTCATCATAGCTCTTTACTCAGTCAGAAATGGTGGTGGCTAGGGATAGTAGGCTCTTTTTACCCTGTACTAAAGGTACAGGGTTTGAGCCTGATTACCTCTAGCCACCAAGTGTATTATATGGGGGCATTTTCACACACATTACCTCGGGGGGGGGTCACCTGCTGCCTCTAGGCAGACTTATTCTTTCCACTCACGCATCTCTCTGCTGTGCTTGTGCAGAGTTCGACTTTCATTACACACACACTTATTTCCTCTTTTTAGTTTGAGTATCATCCTGTCTTTTCCTGCTTACTCTCTGTCACTGCTGTGCAGCTTCAGCTTTTTAACAAGCAGATGCTCCTTGTCCGTGGGTTAAGATTTTTATGAAGCCCACTAAAGTGCAGCATTTTGGCTTAGCAGAACGCATGCATCTTTGTGCTCCTGCACACTTCATTTGCTATTTCAAACAGCAGCTGTGTACATGTTACATGCATCATTCCTTTGCACTTCCTGCATTTCCTATAGCAACTACATAAATTAATTACACACACAAATAATCCATAAACTAAACTGGAAATGTTTAATAGGTGAGGCTAAATGAATGTTTGGTATAATTGTCCTACAAAGAAGATGAAAATCTCAGAGTAAGCAGTAATGTTAATTTGAGGAAACGGAACTAAATGCCAAGTCATTCATGTCCAGTTTAAATCAGAAGAACATTTGTACCAGTAACCTCTATGGGGACACCAATACCTTGCTATACGAGTGGCTCTTGTCTTCTTTCACTGCTGATGCTTGGCTCCTTGTTATGGCAATCAGTTCAGGTTGCTACTGCTAAAGACCCCTGAGAACCACTGCACATTCTCTCTTACTGAGGTTATTGCCATCACTTCTTTCAAGTTGTGAACAACGTACACATACCCCTGACTTTAAATAATTCATCTTTAAATCTGTTGTACCATTTATTCCCTGTCTCAGTCTTGTCAGTGAACTAGTTGTGTCTCTAAATTCCTACCTCCACAACTCTGTAACACACTGCAATTACAACTGTTTGTTTTTAATGGCTGATTCAGATTAGGATTTTTAAAATAAAACAACATATACAAATTCACTGCCTAAATTCATAGAACTATACACTTCAATAATATAACAATGATCTCAGTAATCCTATAATTATGTGAAATCAAGTAAGTTCCAAGGAAAACAAAGGGTGAGGCATCCAAATATTCTGTTGAAACAAACATAATATGCAGGATATTTATTTATAACAGGCAGTTGGATTATTTCACCCCAGATCATTGATATTTCTGGAATATCTCAGCTTTATTTAAAATAAAGGATAAATATTGTGGAAGAGGCAAATGAGAACAACTAATTATCCAATTACACTTTCATCTTTTTTGCAAAGACAATGAAACATTAGTAGAAACTATTTCTATGTAAATATCATCCATGTGTACCACAGAGTTTCATGCTGCAGCTGTGTGTCAGACCTAAATATAAAGGCCATAATATCAAGGTACTTCTTACACCACAGTGTGCCACACTGGATAAAAAAAAAAACTTGACAGATTTGTTTTTCTATATATTTGCACACACACACACACACACACACACACACAGATGAGTCTGGTAACCTTACCCTGAGTAGTGCTCCGCTCGGCCTCTTAAGTTCCTTTCCTCATGTTGCTGCTGCCATTAGTCCCGCCATTAATCCCGGCTCCCTGTCTGTTCCCCATGCTGCCATTAATCCCGGTGGGCTCCTGTTCTTCCTGCTGCTGCCATTAATCCCGCCGTTAACTTAATTGCTTGCCAGAAATGATGATGCAAAGGGCCAGCCAGCCGGAAATTATGATGCGAGCTCCTTGAGCTCAATTCCAACTGGCTGGTAGCCTGACGGTGCTGACGTCATTGCGCACGTGATGACATCAGCTCAGACCACGGGATATTTTAAAAAATTTGAAAACTAAAAGAAATAAATCGGAAATGAAGGGGTGCCACTCAGGAATCATAGCACCCCTTCATTTGGACCCCAAAACTCGGTAAAAACCGAGTAATTCGGAATGGTTGGGAGGTGTGCCACCAATGATGATAACATAGTACAGGAGGAGCTAACACAGACAAATGAATTCTGACAAAGGCACACGCTCTACAAATAAATGCAGAAATGTGTCTTTTTTATGTTGTCTGTCTGAAAAGTGGAATTCTATGTTAAGCACAGCACTGACAACAGTTTTGTTATGCTGAAATCCAGTGATGCAAGCACTGGGAACACATATAGATAGCAATCTGAACTTTGACCGCCAAGTGTCCACACTAGTACTGAAAGTCTATGTTGTACACATCATAAGTCATGCCATCATATGCAGATCTTAGGATTGTATGACAGCACTGTAGTCAAACCTTATCAGAACACTAATTGAGTATAATGCTCTCCTTTGTATGTATCTCACCAGACACATGCAACAGCTGGAGAGACTACAGGGCTTTCACACCAAGATAGCACAGGGCCTACAAGCCACGGCAGGATGTGTGTGGATAGATTAAAAGTCATGTCACTGTAATCTATCTTGTGTCTGACCCTGCCCTGGTGGGAATACTGCATATCCAAAAATCTGATATAGCTGATGACATCAGCAGTGTCTGTTGAGCAGAATATGGTATGCTGGTGTAAAATGCTCTCTGTAATGTCAAGCAAGAGCTCATACACACACACACACACACACACACACACACACACACACACACACACACACACACACACACACACACACACACACACACACACACACACACACACACACACACACACACACACACACACACAGTTGACTGCAGTGAAAATAGAACCCCTACCTAAGTATACACACTACAGAACTTACTATTTTGTGCACGTACCACAGCAGAAGTCTGACCTGTAGTATGTCAGACAACACTTTATAGCTAATGACATCAGTAGTGTCTGTTGAGGAGAATATAACAATATTCCACATACTGGTGTATAATGCTCTGCACACACACACACACACACACACACACACACACACACACACACACACACACACACACACACACACACACACACACACACACACACACACACACACAAACTTGACTGCAGTGAGAACAGAAACCCTATCTGTCTATCTAAGTGCACAGACTACAGAACAGATTACTTCATGCAAGCACCATGGCACAAGTCTGACTTGGAGTGTCTCAGACAACACTTTATAGCTGATGACATCAGCAGTGTCTGTTGATTAGAATATAACAGTGTCCCACATGCTGGTGTAAAATGCTCTCTGTGATGTTAAGCAACATTACACACACAAACACACACACACACACACACACACACACACACACACACACACACACACACACACACACACACACACACACACAGTTGACTGCAGTGAAAATAGAACCCCTACCAAGTCTGACCTGTATGTCAGACAACACTTTATAGCTAATGACATCAGTAGTGTCTGTTGAGGAGAATATAACAATATTCACACACACACACACACACACACACACACACACACACACACACACACACACACACACACACACACACACACACTTGACTGCAGTGAGAACAGAAACCCTATCTGTCTAAGTGCACAGACTACAGAACAGATTACTTCATGCAAGCACCATGGCACAAGTCTGACTTGGAGTGTCTCAGACAACACTTTACACCTGATAACATCATTAGCATCTGTTTAGGAGAATAAAACAGTGTCCCACATGCTGGTGTAAGATGCTGTCTGTAATGTCAAGCAACAGCTCATACACATGCACCCACAGTCAGTTGACTTCAGTGAGAATATAATCCCTACCTATTTAAGTACACAGGTAATAGAACTGAGTACTTTATGCAAGCACCACAGCACAAGTCTGACTTTTATGACAGTAAAGGTAAAATTATAGTAGATGACATCATCATACCATGTAAGAGACAAGATGTTGGATGGGCTGCATGAAATGGACTTGTAGGCATCTGCAAGAATCAAAATACTGTCAATCCATGGCATTGGAGCAATAACTGTGGGATACACACTTCTGTTCTGCATAGACACACACACACACACACACACACACACACACACACACACACACACACACACACACACACACACACACACACACACACACACACACACAAAGTTAAAGTTAACTGCAGTGAGAACAGAACCCCTACCTAAGTATACAGACTACAGAACATAGTACTATACACAAGCACCACAGCACAAGTCTGACTTTTGAGTGCAGGTCAACCTATAGTAGATGACAACAGCAGGCCATCTGGGAGGCAAGTTGTTAGGAAGGTTGCATAGGTTCATAGCTTCATAGGTTCATAGGAGGCTACTAGCCTATTGGCCCTATGGTATTTAGAAGCCTAGCTGTGTAAAAACACAAATACCCTTACTGAGCATAGTTAGATGGTCATTGTTAACAGAGAGATTATCTGAGCAGCATCAGCTGGCCCTGTCCATGAGGAACACATGTGCCAACACAGAGGTGACTTTACAGTCACCTAACCGGTAGTCAGGATTGCACTTGAACAGGGTCATTGAAGAGCACTGCTTCATATGCAGTGGGAGAGTATTACAGAGGAGTGTGAATCACTAGGTAATATATCTGTCTCCCCAGCATGTTGAGTTTATCTTACAGGCTGGGTTGAGAACCCTGGGGCAAGTTATTTTTGTCCCATTTGATTTGCAGATATCCAGCATTTCAGTAGGGCATGGTCTGAGACTGCTCTGTAGGCCAGGCACCTCTCAGCAGCCTGCATGATACTCAGTACAATGACAGGTCTTTCAGTCTTTCCATGTATGCCATATTTGGAGGCCTTGGATTCTGCCAGACACAAACCTGTGTTTTCTCCATTTGCTGCAGGTGTCTAGTGTGGTATAGACAGAAGGGAGCATTGTACTGAATTAGTGATATGATAAGGGTAGAGTACAGCAGAAGTATGACTACCCTGGCCTTGGATGTGATGTGACCACCCCCAAAGAGCATACCTCTCAACCTCTTAGAGCAAGAAATATGGACAAAGCCATAAATAATGGAGGGACAAAGGCCTAACATAGGCACACGTTTTAAATATTGCTCTTACAAACTTGGAAAGTTGATAGAATAACAGGTTTTGCATTAGCACAAAATTTCTGAAGGGTATGAAATCTGAAACTCTGACTTAAACCCTTAGTGATTTGCCAGTGATTTGCTAGAAAACCACAATCATATGAGAAATGAACCAAAAATATGAGGCAAAAATCTGGACAGTCTGCAAAAATCTGTACAGTCGAGAGGTATGCCCCAGAGGCTCTGCCCTTGTTTACAACCAGCACATGGTTAGTACGCCCACAACTCAGAAAACAAAGCCACCAAGATTTAAACTGTTTTTGCTCTCCTCTGAACTACAAGAAGTCACCCCTAGAGGCTCTGCTCCTGTTTACAACCAGTGCATGATTAGTACACCCACAACTCGGGAAACAGACCCACCAAAGATTTAAACTGCTTTTTGCTATCCTCTGAACTACAAGAAGTCACCCCTGAGGCTCTGTCCTTGTTTACAACCAGTGCATGGTTACTACACCCACAACCTGGGAAACAGACCCACCAAGATTTAAACTGCTTTTTGCAATCCTCTGAACTACAAGGTCACCCCCCCCAGAGCTCTGCCCTTGTTTACAACCAGCACGAGTTTAGTACACCCACAACTCAGGAAACAGACCCACCAAGATTTAAACTGCTTTTTGCTATCCTCTGAACTACAAGAAGTCACCCCCAGAGGCTCTGCCCTTGTTTAGAACCAGTGCATGGTTACTACGCCCAAAACTCAGGAAACAGAACCAACAAGATTTAAACTGCTTTTTGCTATCCTCTGAATTACAAGAAGTCACCCCAGAGGCTCTGCCCTTGTTTACAACCCGCGCACAGTTACTACACCCACAACTTGGGAAACATATCTACCAAGATTTAAACTGCTTTTTGCTACCCTCTGAACTACAAGAAGTCACCCCCCCAGAGGCTCTGCCCTTGTTTACAACTAGCACATGGTTACTATGCCCACAACTTGGGAAACAGACTCACTGAGATTTAAACTGCTTTTTGCTATCCTCTGAACTACAAGAAGTCATCCCCCAGAGGTTCTGCCCTTGTTTACAACCAGCTCACTGTTAATATGTCCACAACCTGGGAAACAGACCCACCAAGATTTAAACTGCTGTATGTTTTTAGTATTGTACTGAATACTTTCACTGACCTTCAGGTTTGCTGTTGGGAGCATACTGCTAAGGCCCCTTGTTCACCTCTAACGTGTCTCTCTCACCTGACCCTGTATGCAGTAAAATTATTCCTCCCCTTAACTTCATTTAGTTATGTAAAACCTGTAGTAGTTACTAGTTTTTGAGAACCCCCTTAGACAAACATCTTAGCAGCCCTGCCCAGCCTGATAGACTCTAAAACACATTTCAACCTTTCTGGTTCACTCAACTCTATTATCTCCTCACATCAAGCGAACACAGTGGAACAGTAAAGGGGATCGTTCTTCTTCTTTTCTCACTGGACTTAGTTGCAATTACTGCCATGGGTACTACCTACTCTCACCTTGTGTACATACTTTCTTACCCTACTTTACTTACCTGCTGCTCTTCTATGCTGGAGATAGTTTATTTTGCAACATTTTACTAGTTTTCTGCTATCCTGGTCTGCCCAAGATCTGGTGCATGTTCTGTGCAATGATCTCATTCCTCTCCTCCCTACTGAAAGCTGCCCCACCTCTGTCTCCATTCCCCATCCATTAATTTCCTCCTATGAAGATTACTTAATTCTGGAGAACCCACAGGTGCCATTTTTAAATTATATATACATGTGGTGCCGAGTGTCTTCCCTACAGCGTGCTCTCCAGTAAGTTACTATTGTTTTTCTTGTATATGCTGTGATTTACATTTATAACCAGATCTGCCTTGCAACATGGACACTGTTATCCTTGCTAACAGATATCATACCAGCTACTCAGTGAATAGGAATAACATAATAGAGCTGCCTTACCTGCAGCATTTACTGTTTCTGTCCTAAACAGCCAGGCACCTGGTACCTGCATCTATACAGCTTTTTTAATGTATTTAAGCAGTTAACAAAGCAAACAGCATATAAATTATGTATTTAAGATTAGTCTTATATGGTGGTCTTTTACTGTTTGCCGCCGAACAACTGAACCCCATGATATCTGTATTTTGCATTATAATTGCACTTTTTGAATGTATGTACTGCATAGATGTATATCTTAGCTAGCTCCTCACCATAAAAGGGTAAAATACATAAAAACAGTTAATTTGTGTTGTTGAAGACACTCATGAGCATTTCCTGAACTGCTGTTACATTGAAACTGCTGCTCAGTTGGTGTTTTTCAGGCACATACATAGACGTACTACTGTAGTACTACCAGTGCTCAAGACTTGCTATTAGTTAATATGTTACTGTGCCACTAGCTTATTTCTGACTGCAGTTTTTAATCTGTTACTTACTGCCTTTTTGAGTTATAGCTTCTACATCACAGTTTTCAGTGAATGTGGAAAACAACTGTGTATTTATTATCTGTATGTTGACTTATTGATGCAATAGTTCTACTGCTTCTCCCTCATCCAGTTTGTCTTATCTTCCCCTTTCTCCAATTTTGCTATCCTCTGAACTACAAGAAATCATCCCCTAGAGGCTCTGTCCTTGTTTACAACCAGTACACAGTTACTATGCCCACAACTAGGGAAACAGATCCACCAAGATTTAAACTGCTGTATGTTTTTACTATTGTACTGAATACTTTCACCGTCCTTTGGGTTTGCTGTTGGGAGCATGCTGCTAGGGCCCCTTGGTCACCTCTAACGTGTCTCTCTCACCTGACCCTGTACACAGTAAAATTATTCGTCCTCTTAACTTCATTTAGTTATGTAAAATCTGTAGTGGTTACTAGTTCTTGAAAACCCCCTTAGGCAAACATCTTAGCAGCCCTCCCCAGCCTGATAGACTCAAAAAGCATTTCAACCTTTCTGATTCACTCAGCTCTATTATCCCCTCACAGAAAGCTACCTCAGTTATGATTACTACCTCCTCCCACCCTGTGTACATCCTTTCCTACCCTACTTTACTTACCTGTGACTTTTCTATGTTGGATTTTGCAACTTTTTACTAGTTTTCTGCTATCCTGGTCTGCCCAAGATCTAGCGCATCTCACTCCATTCGCCCTCCCCTATGCCCCGAGCTCACTCCGCTCCACTACCCTACTCCCATTCCCACCCACCCTCACTTTTTTTACATTTATAGTCACACAACGCACACCCTGGTACTCTCTCACCCAAATCACATTCCTACACCAAATCTAATCCATCCTAGCACTCATCAACCACTCCCAGCATCACACTTACACTCCACTCCCACTCAGCTCTCCTTCACTCCATCCAAACTCCCCAGCCTGCCTACTCTACTTCCACAGCTGTCCATACACCTACATTCAACTATACCCACACACTATGCATCCATCTTACCTTCTATTTATAATGATATCACTCTCAGCATTGCCTCATATCCTCTTACTACTTTACCTCCTATCACCATCTCAACATCTCCCCCACACATACACCCACTAGTACTCACCACCCTCTGCAATCTTGCCTAAATAACATCAGTATCTCTCCACAACTATTCAACTGCACATACATCCACATATTCCCACTAAAATACCCTCCCACAAAAAAACCTATACTCCTTCTACACAAAGACTCCAAGCTAACTATTAAAGGCACACACATCTTCTTGCTTAAGCCCTCACTACTTAATCATTGTGGGGATGTACATCCTAATCCTGGCCCTGTCCAAATCTGCAGGTCCCCCTCCCAACTATCAAACTCTCCCTCAGTAATCATTTTTCCCCCTCACTCTTACCACCTCTGACCTATTAATCTTAAATATTAAACTTAGAAACATTCTAAACAAAATTCCCAAATTCCAAGCAATGCTCGCACTGTACTCCCCAGATGTTGCTATACTTACTGAAACCTGGTTAAAATACCATAATAAAAGCAATGAATTCCTGCCCCAATGATATAGCATTCACAGAGTAGACAGAAAGCACAAATGTGGCGGTGGTCTAGCAATCCTGTACAAAAACAACCTTGCCCTCCAGCAACTAGATATATCTACTCCTCTTACTACTGACTCTGAACTCATAGTCTCCCATCTCCACCTCAGCAAAAACAAGTCCATTTTAATTATAGCTGTTTACCTCCACCCTGGTAATAATAGCCTTACTATTGAAAATCTGCTTAGCTAGGCCTCTTCTACTTTCAGTCAAGAAACTTTAATCTTAGGTGATTTCAATATAGACTGGACCTCATGCACCTCTACTAGACCAACTAACTTTGTCAACCTATTTGGCTTCTCCCAATTAATCATCACCCCTACAAGAACTGATAAACATAATAACAAACACTATATACTAGACTGGATTCTCTCAAACCACCCTGACTGCTGTACCCAAGCCAGCTGTCTCCCTGATGCACTTAGCGATCACTCTCCCACCTACCTAGTTAGGCAAAAAGCTAACTCAGCCAGAAGCACAATCTATAAACAGATTCATACCAAAAAAATACATTTTCTGCTGAAATTTTTAATTCCCTCCTAAAACGTCACAACTGGTCCCCTTTAAGGCACCTTTCCCTTGATGAAGCCATTGAATATTTCAATATTTCATTTTTAAATATCCTAAACTCACTAGCCTCTATCTGAAAAACCCATTGCAAAACCACCCCAACTCAATGACTAACCAAGGAAACAATTAATATCATGAAACAAAGAGACAGAGCATGGCTAAGCTACAAATCTACTAAAACTCTACCCTCTTTACAGAACTACCACCAGCTAAGAAATCTAGCCAAAAAACAAATTTGTACTGACAAGAAATCGTACTACACTCTAATCCAACAAAAACATAAAAATAATCCTCAGAAATTCTGACATGCCATTAAACAACTCTTATCCCCTGGCCAAACCACCCCCCTTCAATCCCAAATACCAACACAATGATAGCAGTCAAATTCATTCACATTTCATCAACTCCATCCAAATCTTATTAAATAACAGCAACAACACCCCTCTAACTATTCCCACAACTTCAGCCCCTCATTCCCCCACCTACTTGTTTTAAACTGTCCAGACTAGTTACATAAAAAAACCCTTCTTCAACTTAAACCCACTACTCTTGCTGCCGATCAACTCCCAAATTAATTTCTAAAACTAGGAGCTGGCTCTATTTCCTACCCAATATCCCTACTCAACAATCACTCCAGCACTGAACAATACGTACCAGTACTATGGAAAGTCTCCCACATCATTTCCCTTGCATAAGGGAGGGCCTTCCACAGAAATATCCAACTATAGACCCATTGCCATACTCTCACCCCTTAGCAAAATATTGGAAAAATGTACATATTCCCAACATCTGACCTACCTACTACAAAACAATCTGCTCCTTACCACTCAGCACTGCTTTAGACCTAAACACAGTACTACTACTGTTCTCTTAAGCTTCACAGATACCATAAACAGCCACAAAAACAACAATAACCTTGTCTCTTCATATTCTTAGACATGTCTAAAGCTTTTGATACCATTTCCCATCAGAAGCTACTGCAAGAGCTATCATCCATCCATATTTCTTTCTCAGCACTTACTTGGTTCCATAGCTACCTGCCTAGCCAACAGCAAGCTGTCAAGTGGGCTGATGACTTATCACCAGCACTACCTGTTACTGTTGGAGTCTCACAAGGCTCAGTACTTGGGCCCCTACTCTTCTCCATCTTTACAAATAAACTCAAAAACACTACCCCATATGCTACTACAGTGCAATATGCAGATGACTCCACAGTCATCTGTACAACCCCCTTCTACCCAGAACTACAACTCAAAACCCAGCAGGCCTTCTCAGATATAGAACCATATCTCAAAGAGAACCAAGTCATATTAAACTCCAGCAAAACAAAGCTTACAATATTTCCACATAATAGATCCATGGAACCCACTTCCTCTCTCTCTATATCCTTTCTTCCAACAGTACCAAAATTTAGCCAGTAGATAACACTAAGCTTCTAGGTGTCACAATAGATAAGCTCATTAAAATATGACAAACACATAGCCCTTACCATTAAGAAGGTACACATTAAACTCAGCTGCCTATATAGGTTCAGAACATTTCTCACCCCTCTCACCAAACAGGCCCTAGCTAGAACATACCTTCTGTCCACACTTTTGTACAGCTCCCCCATTTTCACTAACTTTAGAAAATCAGAACTCTCCAAACTACAGACTTGCTAATACAAAATTGCTCGATTCGCTGCTAACCTCCCTAATAGAGCACATCACTGCTCTGCCCTAAAACAACTGCACTGGCTTGAACTACCACATCTTCTATCACTTATCCAACTTACAATTGCTCACAATATCATTTATCCACCTGATGCCTGTCCAGCACTAAAAAACATAGTCCAGTTTTACCTGTACACTTCGCTCCTCCAATAAACTACTTCTAAAAAGCCACAAAATTATTAACTCTTTCAGTGACTATTTGCAAATTACACTGCTAAAATCTGGAACTGTATCCCATAAAACATGCTCACCACCACCACAAACACTAGATTTAGGCTACTACTCAAAGAACACCTCTTCAGTAACTGGCTCTGCATCTGTATCACCCTAGGATAAACTCCTTCCACCTCCCTTTTCTTTCCTCGTTCACTCCCTAATCCACATTCAGTGTCTTCCAGCAGTTAACAAGCAACTCATACTTATTTTTTTCTGTTCTGTACTTGCCTATCTTGATTGCCAAGTTGTTAATAGAATGTACCTGCTGCTATTTTTTAATGTGTGTGTAATATTTCATGTCAATGCTTAGCTTTTCGCTACCAATGTTCTACTATCTCTGTATAACTAATTACTACTTATGTTACTATCTCCGGAGCTTTTCTCCCTGGGCCTCTGCTGAAAATGGGCTACTAGCCAATTCAGACTATCCCAGTAAACAAATGTAAAATAAAATAAATAAATAAATAAATACAGTATATATGAAGTATGCAATGCAGAATTTGTGTGTCACCACTATTGACACAGTGATGAAAGCGTGATTGCTATCAACATGTGTTCCCAAGTCTCACAACATTGTTTGAGCTTAGAGGGGTGCTATGTATATCATAATTAGCAGGGATACTTCATTACCAAAGGGGGCAAGGAGGCATTGCATCTTTTAAGGTTCAGACTGTGATTTTCTCACCAATCATTTGTGTGTGTCAGCCCTTCTGTTATATGTTACCATCATTGGTGGACTATATGAGTGCATCCAGTTTACAATCATCTGCAATCTTGGTAAACCACAGGCCATCTGCTGTTGCCTGTGCTTTAAGTAAGTAGTTTGAAAACAGTTGACGGCCGAGCAGAGATCCTTGTGGTATTGTAATGATAAGTGGCTAGTAGTGGAGGTGCAATCCCTAACTTTGACAGTGTGTGTGTTCTGTGCTTCAGGGAAGTAGTTTGCAAACAGTTGAGGGGCAAACAGAGATCCTTGTGGTATTCTAATGGTAAGGGGCTAGTAGTGGAGGTGCAATCCCTAACTTTAGCAGAGTGTGTGTTCTGTCGCTGAGCTAGTTGACTATCCATCTACTACTGTATGGCTTAATTCCTACATGGGAGATCTTCACTATGAGACATGAATGGGGGATAGAGTCAAAGGCCTTGAATAACTCCACATAGGTGGTATGTCCTGTTATCCCTCATCCAGTACTTTGGGGGTTAGTATCAAAAATGTCCACAATGTTCAATAAGCAAGCTCTACCCTTGAAAAAAAAGAAAATGGGTCAGGTCAAGTGTGTTGAACGTCAGTTATGTCCCTGTGGATAAGGTCCATGCTGATTCCTTCTCTAGCCTTGTCGATAAGGATTTTTAGGTGCATAGGTCAATAGTTGTAGGTCTGTATGTTACCAGATTGATGTACATTGCATATCATACTACATCTGATATTACATTTTGCAGTGTAGGTGATATATGAGGAAAAAGTACTGGGACACCAGGGTTGCAGTGCTGAGGGGTGGGGGGGTGGCAACACATTTTGTAAATATGTAACATATTGTTAGGGCCCTCAGTTTGTAATTTTTCCACATGTCATTTCATGTCATAGACAGGAACTGGACAGTAAACAGCAGTAATACAGTATAATATGTACATTTCCATAGAGTGATGAGCAGCGGGTTTGAGCAGTGGTTGTCAAAGTGTATACGCATGTGAGATACACATGTTAGCTGGTAGCTAAGCAGTGCACAAACACGAGCCGTATTGCTAAAGTCTGACAGAGTAGTGAGTCTATGAAACACACCTGCTGCTTAACTGACTCTGTTGTAGCATCTGTTAATGCTCTGATACATTCCTTTTTGGGTCTAGATGGTACCGGTTTTGAATCCAGGTGTATCTAATACTTTTACATACTTTAAATTACAGAGTGATAATAGAATGACATGAATTCCTTATAGTACATGTGTTGCTGTGTGATGGCATATCACAGCAGTGTTAAGCGGCATTGCATGGAGGTAAATGCAGTACTTTGCTGCTACTCACCATTGCTGCACATTGGTGTGTGATGTGCACCTTTGTGCAAACATGTAGCCTAAAAAGGGAAGGGATCCATTGCTTTTCCAGCAACTTATGTGTGTTATGTGTGATTCTATTTTTGACCAGATTAAAGTGGTAAAATGGGAAGTAAGGAAGGGGAAGAACAAAGGGAAAGCAGGACAGGAATGTGCAGACGTGAGGTAGGAAAGAACCATAGCTATCCATTTGTTTACCAGTGTAAACTGCCATGTCTATCTACCAGCGGATCTAGAGCAATGGAAACTTATGCTTTCCTGCCAGTTCCAGTTATTGCATTTACTGGAGTGCACACAACCATGCCACATGTTTGTGTGATGGTGTGCGGAGAGCAGCAGTGCCAAGCAGTGAGGAATGAGAAGAATGATTTTTACACTGTGGGATTCAAACCTAGGCATAAGGGACAAAACATTTACTTCAACAGCATTGATTTTCCATCTTTGCCACAGAGGAAGTGCTGCTCATACATAGGCATCACACATAAGCACAGGTGACAGTATGAGCTGCTACACATGTATGCGTGTGACCTGACAAGGTTACTGGATATAGAGGCAGTTGTGTATGTGTCTTAGGCAAATGTGAAGGCCATGTAAGTCCAGATAGCAGAATTATACTTAAAGAAATATAGCACAGTATACCCTCAGTCATACATCTGATAATAAATCTGATAATACATGAATAAATTAATAAATAAAAAACACAATAATAGTATGTCACCTCTTATACATACAACTGATATCAACTCCGCTATCTAAAGTGTTATAACTGAGAGTAAATATAATGGAAAGTGGAACAACAGTAAAAGTGTATGGAATATCTTGTATTAGAACCCAGAAGCATGTGTGTAGCAGCCCTACGCTTACACCTGCTGTCACAGATAGTTGAAATAACACTTATTCATGTTTCAGTTCATTGCCATAAACTGCCATCTCACAACAGTAAAAAAAGGTTGCACACCCTGTGCTAGAACCCAGGATCATTTGTATTCCAGCCCCACACTTACACCTGTTGCCACATGACTAGTTACATGATATTCCCTAATTTACAAATCATTCTTAAGGTCTGTGTTAACCACCATGCAATGCTGCTTAGTGGGTTTGCCTGGTGCCTAAGATAATTAATTGAATGTATCCAGTTTCTATTTTTGTCTGTCTGTGTCCTGTCTGCTTCCTGGGAGGGACAGTTGTCTAGTTTGCACATTGCTGTGGTTTGTGCAAACAAGATGAGCACAGCCAAACCTGACATTCATTTTCCTCTGTTTCCCGTGATTGTGCTAAGCACCACATCACATAGCATTAGGCAAACTTTGGCCCAAAACAAAATTACAAAAACCAAGACAGAAAAGGAAAAAAATGGGGACAAGTGGTTGAAATGAGGAAAACTCAATATATGACACACACACTAGAAAATGACGGTTCACATGAGATATGTCTACAGAGATCTGATTTGAACTCTCACTCCAATGAACATTTAGAACACCGGACGGGTGCCTTATCCCTCTTTGCCACACAAACAGCTTTGCAGCAAGGAACTGAAATTATTCTGCACACAGCCAAATGAAAAATCATCTATAGTAATATGAAACCATACAACTGTTATTAGTACATGTATTATTTTGGGATATAGTACAGTCAGTGATCATACAACCTGTTATATTGCAAATATGCAGGTCTGTCTTACCTCTCTATGTTTGTTGGTTATTCTTCAGTTATCTCACCAGTAATCTGAGACAAGCAGTCCATAAGCCATTCTATATAATTGGCCTTAAAATGTGTGAGGATATTAACTTGAAATAATAACATATGCAGTTGCCAACATACGGAGAGCAAATTGGATGGTAAGGTACACAACCAGTGAATTGTGTGCTGCTTACTGACATTTCCAAACTTACATTAAACACTTTCTAGATCTAACCTGACACACCCACTGGATGTAAAGCAGCCTGCATTGCTGTTGTGTTATCTTTCTCCCAACCAGTAATCTTTCACAGTTGCAATCCATTAAATACAAACACCAAAGGAGCACCTGCACTATATTTACATCTCCTACATGGACTAAGTATTTGGGATTCAACGTTTGTAATCATTTCACACCTCATTTGCATCTTCACCAAACTAACATTACTGAATCTACACCATATAAAAGGCAACTGTGTAGCTAGGTAAACTGATGTTGAGGAGGCTTGTTTATGTTGAGAAGACTGCACATAAGCTACTTCTTTGAGATATATCTATACAGAGGATTATCAAACTTCAGAAGGTATGCTTGAATGTTGTCAGCTACATACTGCATATGCTGGAATGCATTTAATAAAAATCTTTTATACTTTTATCTATATTTTTTAGTTACAAGTGCACTGATGGCATGGGCATGGTTGTGAAGCCATTTCAAAGATATACATGATTGCCAGTACATAAAAATAGAATGCTCTGTGATAAACATGTACAAATGTTTTAGGAACAGTTCTTTTGATAGTACTTTTGGCATTTTAAAGATGGTTTGTTAGCAAAACGTGTCATTTGCCTTTTCTTTTCAGGTGGGAGCAAAGCTGAATTACTGTTTTGGCACAAACAAGGATAGACTGTTTTTTAGGAGGGAGCAAAGGTGAGTTACTGTTATGCCACAAACAAGGATATGTTGTTATTGTTACACACCTTGTTTTGCATCCTGCCTGTTGTTCATACTTCACATCTCTAGACAGTTTCATGTTTCCACAGGGGGTAATACTGAGTGGCTACATTTTCTGTTTTATCTGGAAACAGTTATTTTGGTGTTATTTATTTATCTATTATTCATTTATTTACATTTATGTTTTTGGCTTGATTTATTTACATTTGTTTACCGGGAAATTCTGACTGGACACAAGTTCCTTTTCACCGGAGGCCCAGGGAGAAAAGCTACACAGTGCAATAGAAAAATAAGTAAATAAGTAAAATACAATACAGAGTTACATAATAGATAAATGAAGAACAATTGTTATACATTAAAAAGCAATCATAGTATTGAACTGAGTATTCTAATATCTAGCTAGAAACTAAGAATAATATCAGTATGAATATTCAGATTGAATCAAATAAAATCATACAAATACATAAGCAAATATTCCACTAGAATGGTGGAACAAGCTAGGAAGGGCTAAGAGGAATAGCAGGGGGGAGGTAGAAGGAGTATGAGAAGAGCCTGAGTGATAAGTTAGGGGGAGGTAGAAGGAGTATGAAAAGAGCCTGAGTGATAAGTTAGGGGGGAGGTAGAAGGAGTATGAGAAGAGCCTGAGTGATAAGTTAGAAGTGGTAGTCAGAAGTAGGTAGCTGTGTGACAGCTGGAGATAGATTTGGAAGTTGAGATGAAGGAAAGCAGTTGAGGATGGTATAAGAGGGGTCAGAAAATTTGAGCCTGGGAGGGGAGGGTGCTGGGGAAAAGCCAAAACCTGCAGAGGAAATGATTGCAGTAATCCAACAGTGGGAGGCAGAGTGGCTAGGGAAGAGGTGAGGAAGAGGAGGTAAAAGCAAGGTCATTAATCAGGAATGGTGCACGGACATAACCAGTGACTTTTTAAGTAAGTTTAGTACAGCCTTGAAGTGATTGCCTGATGGTAATGTGGTTATCATGAGGGGGAGAGTGTTCCATAATTTGGATATTATGCAGGAGAATTGAGTTTCACCAGCTGAGTTCTTGGCTTTGATTACTAGAAGTTGATTTTTACAGCTGGAACAAAGTGGTTGAGTGGTGCAGTAGGGCTGGAGAAGGTTTTGGAAGGATGGGATTTTAAGAGGATAGTTTGCTAACTTATGAGTGAGTGAGAGTTGATTTAGGTGAAGAAGTTGAGGGAGTTCAAGCCAGTCAAGTTCCTTAAGTGAGATACAGTGGTGGCTGCGATAAGATGCCCCAGTGGCAAACTTAGCAGTTTTGTTGTAGCAAGCCTCGAGTTTATTTAGGTCAGTTTGTCTAAGGTTGGTAAGTATAGGACAGGTGTAGAGTAAAGTGGAGATTAGGTGGGAGTTAGCAACAGAAATTCTTGCTGTTTTGGTGAGGAATTGTTTGTTTCTATACAATGCCCCTAGTTTTTTGTGAACTTTTTTATGGTAAGGGAAATGTGAATGTCAAATCTGAGATTGTTATCAATCTCAACACCAAGTAGTTTGGTGTGTTCATTTGGGGAAATTATGGTATTGTCATTGGCTAGAATATTAAAGTGGGGGATGGTTAGGTTAGATTTTGCGGTTTGGAAGATTAGGAGTTTAGTCTTGCTCAGGTTGAGTATTAACTGAGCATTACATAGCCAGGTTTCTACAGAGGAAAAGGCTTATTGCACGATCTTATGGAGTTCAGGTATAGTTGGGGCTGAGCAGATGGGTCTATATTAGATCAGCGAACACTTAAACAAGCGAACGCTGATTGATCGACCTTATTTAAGTGAATGGTCAAAATATCGAAGCAACAGAAACACAAATTTTTTTCTAGGGAAAGAATTTGGTTGTCTGTTTCTGTTGCTTCGGTATTTTCAGTGCTGTGGTGGAAAGTTATGGGTTGGATTCAGGTAAGTGTGCGATTGTGTGGTGTGAGTGTTATGGGTGGGTTAGATGAGTTAGGGTTAGGGCACAGGTTAGGTATGTGTGCGATTGTGTGGACGTGAGGGTTAGGGTGAGTTTAGGTGAGTTAGGGTTAGGGACCGGGTGAGGTGAGTGTGCGATAGTGACGGACCTTAGGGTTAGGGTTTGGGTTAAGGTAAGTGGATAGTTAGTGGTGTGTGCATAGTTTAATGTAGGGTTATGTGTCAGATTTTAGGTGTATCTGCATGGATTTCTGTTTGTTTGGTGTGCTTGTGTTGTGTGTATGTGTTTTGGATCAGCAATTTTTTTCCCTAAGAAAAAAATCACTGATCTGACAGTTCGAGATTGTAAGCTTTCGCTTTCATAAGGTCGATCAATCAGCGTTCGCTTGTTTAAGCGTTCGCTGATCTAATATAGACCCTGAGCAGATGAGGGTGGAGTTATCTGCATACTGTATGACAGAGGCCTGATTCATTGGTGAAGAGAGAGAATAGCAGGGGACCAAGGATTGAGCCTTTGCGAAAAAAAATTTTCCTTTCTGCTGCGGTGAACTGTCTAATAAAAAAAACAATAAAGCAACTACAGCTCGTTCACCAAGGCTAGCGTTATTCTTACAATTCAAGTTGTTCTCAAAATGAACCAAGGACGAAAACTTGGTTAAAAAATTTTAATGAAAAATAAAAAATAATAAATAAAAATGAATACATCGCCGATGTTTCTGACAGACAACATAAGGGAAATAAAGGAAATAAATTGCCTTCTAACTACAGAAGTGTCCTCTGTCAAGACAGCACAAAGCCAAAGTAACTGTAAAAATAGCAATCAATTTCAGGATTTTGCTATTTTTACAGTTACTTTGGCTTTGTGCTGTCTTGACAGAGGACACTTCTGTAGTTAGAAGGCAATTTATTTCCTTTATTTCCCTTATATTGTCTGTCAAAAACATCGGCAATTTATATGCAATGTCAATTAAGCATGACTGATACCTGTTCTTCACTATAAATTTATTTATGTTATATAAGGAACTATCAAGTAACAAACCGATGGTCTTTGCGTCTATATCGTATATCACAACCTGGCTAAAATATATGAGTACTAATATGTGAACTTATAACGTCTATGGTCTGATATTAATCAATGTTAGTAACAATTAATAATTTCAAAGAGCAAGGAGGTTGAAAAATCTGTTTGTACTGTTTGCATCATGTTGAGCGGCCTGGCTAATTCTGAGCAAGTACGATTGGCTATTATTCTAGTTTTGAGTATCTGATTGGTCAATTTCCTGCTATGGATTATTTCATGCATTTAAGGTTAAATGTGATTGGACAGTTTATTCACATAAGCTTCTACAATGTTAAAGCAGCAAAGTATAACCATGACTGAGTTTGTAAGGATTGGTCATCGTCGCCCTTTGACTGGCTAAAATATATGTGAATTAATAT
>NC_056748.1:889423004-889480504 GCF_019279795.1 Protopterus annectens
GCAGATTTATCGGAATGCCACATGCCCACAAAATAAATCTGCACAAAGGCCAATGTAATGAGGGGACAAATAAGAAACAGTAATACATTTCACATAGATGTCACACAGGGATGTGTTAGAATGGAACAGTCACAACATCTTAGAGCACGAAATCTGGACAAAGCCATAAATAATGGGGGGACAAAGGCCCAGAAATAGGGTTATATCTTTAATATTGCACTTTCAAATGTAGGAAGTTGATAGAATAAATAGGTTGTACAGTAGCATGAACTTTCTGAAGAGCAGGAAGGTTGAAACTCAAATGTCAGTCATCATCTTCTGACTTCTCTCTGCAATGACATGTCAATGATTTGCCAGGAAAAATGTTATGAGGAAAAGATCGCAAATATGAGACAAGCACTGGACAGTCTGCACATATCAGGGCAGTTGAGAGGTATGCACTCAATTGTTTGCAATATTGAGTCACATCAGTCCAGAGATGATCCCAGAGATATGGCAGAAAGCCACAATATTTGATAGGGAAAACATCTTGACATCCTGGGAATATCTGAACAGTTGAGAGGTATGAATGCAAAGTATATAGTCCAAACTCAGTACAGGACAGTGTACTTACAATGCAGAGTATTGTGCTATCCCATCCCTGACATTCTGTAGTGAAGCTGTGTTAATGATCTGTGACAGGACATGGACTGCCATGTAAAATGATCACTCAGGGAAATGTGTATATTGAATAGTGGCACACAGATGAATTGTAGGAATGAACACAGGGAAAGAGGGCAGGTGAAACTCCATCATGTACAGCAGTGGAGACATGTACATATCTATATGGTACGGTACAGACTGTACAGTGCAAATGTGTTGTCTGTGACTGTCACACAAGGTAACATAACAACGGGGAGGATGTCTGTGTTAGATAAGCATCCTTACATGAATAATGCATAGGACATCCATCAGGGATCTGACATACAATTACAGTAGGGTGGATATTGTGAAGTTGTGTAAACTGATATGCCTGAATATGAGTGTACTCCCAGCAGAGGTCTCCATCAAGGTGGAAACAGGTAAAGGATCATGGAAAACATTACAAGAACCAACCACAATCATGGAGAATATCAGAATAATACCACTACTAATCCCATGCCTCTGACATAACATATGTGATGTGGAGTGATAACAGATTAGCCTGCACACACACACTTGAACAACTATTATGATGAGACCACACACTATGAGGGTAACCATGCACACTGTCCTGGCACTGTAATATCTGCAGGAGGTGTTAGCAGGGATACTGCTATACCTGTATGCAACAGAGTGGGCAATACAGGCTAGTTGCCTTGTGTGCATGGCATATATATATATGTGTGTGTGTGTGTGTGTGTATATATATATATATATATATATATATATATATATATATATATATATATATATATATATATATAGTTCCACTTCAGAATATCGAATTACTGAAAACTCGAACTTCATATGGTCGAGACCATATGATCGAGTTTTCAGAAACTCGAAATTATGAAGTGTTAAAGAAAAACATTTATTTTAGTTTCCCTATTTAAATATACCATCTCCGTTATCACACTATAATGAGGAAATGGGAAATCTCCCTTTCTGCGCTTCTGCAT
Organism: Protopterus annectens; assembly: GCF_019279795.1. NCBI lineage: Eukaryota > Metazoa > Chordata > Ceratodontiformes > Protopteridae > Protopterus > Protopterus annectens. Next base: position 889,424,645 of record NC_056748.1, read on the forward strand.
ACAGCACAGAATGGGAGATTTCCCTTTTCCCCACTGTAGCACGATCTCGAAGTTGGTATATTTAAGTAGGGAGGTGTAGGGGGGGGTTGCCCCCCTGCAGAAACTATGTGTTTTACTTTTTTTTTTTTTTTTACTTCACTTTGGAATTTCGAGTTTCTGAAAACTCCATTATATGGTCTCGACCATATGAAGTTCAAGTTTTCAATAATTCGAGATTCTGAAGTGGAACTATATATATATATATATATATATATATATATATATATATATATATATGGCACAATCAACACTGTCACAAAGGATATACATGCCATTAATATTATCAAACATCTATGTGTGTAGTGTGTACATAAGCAGAACAGGTAGCACACATGCATCTGGTGTAACAACTTGACTGGTGTTCCGCACAATCAGACACTCATGTATATTCCACAGAAAGAATACCTAGGTATGGCCAATAAGCTTTGTGACAGTGCATTGTAACAAATGTGGTACACTTCAGTTACACATCACTGGAAAATGTGTATTCAGGTACATGAAGAAGGGTGCACTGCACACAGATATTGGTGTGAAGAAGGCTGGGAACCACAACATTATTATGACCACTGATGTGCATGTCCTTTACATACCCAGTACTTGTGTTACATTCTAAGGAGTAGTCAGCACTGTGACCACATGCTGGTGGATGTACCACTTACCCTCTTCCCCAGGACACAGGTCAGTTTGATTATAGGGTGTAATGTCCACATTATACTTGGGTGATGTTTCTGTTTCCTAATTCAACAACTCTATCCATGTTTCTTGTCAATGCAGGTATTGTCATGGGTGTGACAGCAGTTTTTGGTCTGTGTTGCTACTGTCTGTATTATACTGAAATCACAGCTGGAGTCAATGATTGCCCATGATCTGTAGTCCTTCAGGCAGCTGTGTATGTCATCTGTAATGTCCATCCTTAAGTAATTGGTAGGAAAGCACCTATCAGACACCCCTGATGTACCGACCTGATCACTGGACCTGAGATATAATGTCACGTCACACATTTCAACATAGTGAGAGCAACATATGTCATACACTGGTCTACCTATTTGGTGATATAGCTGTTCATGGCCACATATGGTAGTGTTGATTGAATACCTCATTGTGGATTTGTGTCAAATGCCTTGACCTGTTCAAGCTCCACAAGTTGATACTGTTGTCATCATGCATGCCCTCAGTAACCTCTTTGAGGACATCTAGCAGATGTAATTGATCTGATGTAGCATTAATAACTCACTCAGGTTTGCTGCACACACCTGGAATATTATTAGTGTACATGTGAAAGAGGTCCATGATGACATGTTGGTGTACCTCACAGTCGAGGAGAGTCAGGATGTCTCTATACATGCATGCAGCAGGTGGTGTCCCCCTAACTCAGGTAGATGCATGTTGATGTACACCCTTGTATGGGAACATAGGCCATGTGGAGGGTGTGTCGAACTGTGTATTCAACTATATCAGGAAGGTGTATGTGCTGAGGCATGTCATAGGTGATTTGTGATGTTACAGCTCATCAATTCCATATGATAGACCTGCATGATGGTAAAACAGTGCATACTACCTATTATGATCTGGCCTAGGATTTTGACACAATCACAAATGCAGGTAGCATTGAGAAAACCTCAAGGTTGGGGAATTAAACCTTATGTCAATTGATGGGTAACCAATTGGCTCACTGACAGAACACAACATGTGAAAGTTGGTGAAACAACCTGTACCAGTCGAGCTGTCACCACTGGCAAACCCAACGGATCTGTGCTTGGCCCTTCACTGTCTGAACTGTATTTATTAACAGTCTGACTGCAGTATATTGTCTTTGGTATCTCAAGTTTGCTGAGTCTTGCGTACTATGTGCAATCATTGAGTCCGCCAATTGTGATAACATGGTACAGGAGGAGCTAACACACAACAGAATGGTGACAAATGCACATGATGTACAAATAAATGCAGAAATGTGTGTTTGTAATGTTGTCCATCTAAAAAGTGGAGTTCCATGTTAGTCACAGATTTGACAACAGTCCTTCTATGTAGAAACCCGGTGTGCAAGCACTGGGAGTACATGTAGATAGCAATCTGAACTTTGACCACCACATGTCCACACTACTATTGAAGGCCTATATTGTGCACATCATAAGTCACACCATCATATTGAGATCTTAGGATTGTATGACAGAAATGTAGTCAAACCTCATTACAACACTAATACAGTATAATTCTCTTTTTTACATGTACCTTACCAGACACGTAACAGCTGAAGAGACTAGAGGCCTTCTCAGCAAGATAACACAGGGCCTACAACCTATGCCATGATATATCTGGACAGATTAAAAGCCATGTCACTGTAATCTTTGTGGTATAGGCTGAGGTGACTTCTGGCTGGCCTCCAGATTAGTCTCTGACCCTGCCCTGGTGGGAGTATGGCATATCTAAAAATGTGATTATAGTTAATGACATCACCAGTGTTTGCTGAGGAGAATATGCCAATGTCCCACATGCCAGTTTAAAATTCTCTCTGTAATGCCAAGCAGCAGCTCTCTCTCTCTCTCCCCCACACACACACACACACACACACACACACACACACACACACACACACACACACACACACACACACACACACACACACACACACCTACTTGACTACACTGACTATAAAACACAGTACTCCATGCAAGCACCACAGCTCAAGTCCAACTTGGAGTGCTTCAGACAGCACTTTATAGCTGATGACATCAGCAGTGTCTGTTGAGGAGAAGATAACAGTGTCCCACATACTGGTATAAACACACACACACACACACACACACACACACACACACACACACACACACACACACACACACACACACACACACGCACACAGTTGACTGCAGTGAGAACAGAACCCCTAACTATCTAATTACATGGACTGCAGAACACAGTGCTCTACACAAGTGCCACAGTTCAAGTCCAACTTAAGTGTCATACAACACTTTACAGCTGATGACATCAGCAGTGTCTGTTGAGGAAAAGATAACAGTGTTCCACATTCTGGTGTAAAATGCTCTTTGTAATGTCAGGTGACAGCTCCAACACACACACACACACACACACACACACACACACACACACACACACACACACACACACACACACACACACACACACACACAGTTGACTGTAGTGAGAATAGAACCCTACCTATCTAGGTATATAGGCTACAGAACATAATGCAAATGCCACAACACAAGTCTGATTTATACAGGAGTGCAGGTGAATGTATAGTAGATGACATCAGCAGGCCATGTGAGAGACAAGAGGTTGGGAGGTCTGTATGAAATGATGTATAGGCATATGCAAGTATCAAATACTTTCATTGCATGACATTGGAGCAGTAACTGTGGGATACATATGTCTGATCTGCTGTCTAAATGCAAACACACTAAATTAACTGCAGTGAGAAAAGAACCCCCACCTAAGTACACAGATTGCAGAACACGGTACTTAACACAGGCACCATGGCACAAGTCTGACTTATACATGAGTGCAGGTGAACTTATAGTAGATGGCATCAGCAGATGATGTGGGATACAAGAGGTTGGGAGGCCTGTATGAAATGGATGTGTAGGTATGTGCAAGTATCAAAATACTGTCATTGCATGGCATTGAACCAGTAACTGTGGGATACACACTTCTGCTCTCCTGTCTAAACACACACACACACATACACACACACACACACACACACACACACACACACACACACACACACACACACACACACACACACACACACACACACACACACACACACACACACACACACACCAAGTTGACTGCAGTGAGAACAGAACCTCTACCTCTCTAAGTCCACAGACTGGAGAATGAAGTACTTAACACAAGTTCCATGGCACAAGTCTGATTTATACAAGAGTGCAGGTGAACTTATAGTAGATGACATCAGCAGGCCATGTGGGAGACAAGATAGTTGGTGCTTGTATGACATGGATGTGTAGGTATGTGCACATATCAAAATACTGTCATTGCATGACATTGGAGTAATAACTGTAAGATACATACTTCTGCTCTACAGTCTAGACACACACAACTAGTCAATTGCAGAGAGAACAGAACCCCTACCTATCTAACTACACAGACTACATTATGCAAGCTCCACAACACGTCTGATTTTTGCAAGAGTGCAGATGAGCTTATAGTAGATGACATCAGCAGGCCATGTGGGGACAACAGGTTTGGAAGCCTGCATAGGTGCATAGCTTCACAAGTTCATATGAGGCTACTAACCTAATAGCAATAGGGTGCTTAGAAACCTAGCTGTGTAACAACACAAGCACCCTTATTGAGCATAGTTAGATAGTCATTTTTAGCAGCTCGAGTTTGTGACCAGAACCACCTGGCCCTATCCATGAGGGACAAGGTGCCAGCCCAGAGGTGACTTCACAATCACCAACCAGTAGTCAAGGTTGAGCTTGAACAGGGTCATTGAGACTCACAGTGGAAGTCTAGTACAGAATAGTGTGAATCTTTGTGGAATATATCTGTCTTCCTAGCATGCTCTGTTTATGTCACATGCTAGGTTGAGAACCCTAGGCCAAATTATTCTTGTCCCATTTGAATTGCAGATGTCCATCATTCCCAGAAGGGCAGGGTCTGAGACTGCTCTGCAGGGCAGCCATAAGTCACCGCTCAGTAGCCTGCATGATACCAAGTATAGTGACAGGTATGTCAGTTTTTCATGTATGTCATATTTGGAAGCTTGGACATCTCCCAGGCACAGCCCTGTGTTCTCTCCAATTGGTGGCAGGTGTCTGGTGAGGTACATTCAAATGTGAGCATTGTACTTCATTACTGGTGTAATAAGGGTGTACAGCAGAGGTCTGACTACCCAGGTCTTGGATGTGATATCCATATGTATGATTCCACAATGCAGATTGTGTATGCCACCACTATGGGCACATAGTGATGAAAGTGTAGATTGCTATCAACATGTATTCCCAAGTCTCACAACACTGTGTTTGAGCTTAGGGGGCTGCTATGTATATTATAGTTAGCAGGGGTACTTCATTGACAAAGGTGGCAAAGAGTCATTGTATGCTTTAAAGTTCACTCCATGAGTTTGATACCAATCAACACTGTGTCAACCCCTATCATTGGGGGACTCCATATAAGTGCGTCCAGTTAACAGTCATCTGCAAACTTGTTAAACCACAGGCCATCTATTATTGCCTGTACTTCAGGGAAGATTCTTCCAAACAGTTGAACACCCAGTACAGATCCTTGTGGTATTCCAATGGTGAGTGGGCTAGTGGTGGAGGTACAGTCCCCAACTTTGAGAGTGTATGTTATGCCATTGAGCCAGTTGGCTATCCATCTAGTACTGTATAACAAAGAAGATTTTGTAATAGTTGAAGAGTCACTTTGTCTGGAAACAATCAGTTTTTCCAATAACCATTTTATGTTAGGCCTGTTCTTAAAGGTGAATGAAGGGAAATCAGGAAGATCTTGTTTAAGTCCCTCATCATGATGTAAGATGGCCCAATTTCTCCACACCACTTTTTGGATGTTTTTAGAGTCCAAGGAGTAATGTAAAACCATTTTGGAGGGGCCAAAAGTATCCTTACTTTCATTCATCTTGTCGTTAGACTTAATATTAAAAAGGTCATAGCTAATAAAAGATGCGTGCCTATTGTCTCTGTCTGCTCACATGTCCTTCTGAAGATTATCAAAAAGAGTTTCAGGATACCATCTTTCCAAAAACATAGATTTGAGGGTGTCAAACTGTGTTAAGCTGTTGTTATTGTCAGATGTTTGGCAAGAAATCCTGATAAGCTGGCTTTTCAGACTCCCCTTCTTTTGATGGAAAGGGTGACAGCTGGTGTACAACAAAAAAGAATTACAGAAAGTGGGCTTCCTGTAAATGTGTGTGTCCATACCACCATATTGGTCTTTCTTGATTTTGATGTCCAAGTAGTAGATCTGAGCTGGGTCAACGTGGTGGGTAAATCTTAAAAAAGTGGTACTAGACTGCAATTCATCCATAAAACTATCCAGCTGTGTCTCTATATCTGACCAAAGGATCAGTAAATCATCCAAACAGCAAAAATACCCCACACATTTTTTGAATAAAGGGAGCTTGAACAAAGTCATAAGTTCCCATCTCAGCAAGACTTTTGCAAATTGGGGGTGCATGTGACCCCCCCGCCATAGCTACAACTTTCAGATGTTTGTAAAATTCCCCATCAAAGGTCAAAAAATTGTTGTTCAATACAACCTCCATGAAATCACAAACCAGTGTGATGTCTGAAAGTGTAAGACAACCATATTGTGTCACCATTTCACCGAACCTAACAGACCTTCTTAATGGGGAATCACAGTGTATAAACTCTGGATGTCACAAGTCACAAGAAGAAATTCACTCCAAGGTCCTGTTTTCCAAAGTTTATCTAAAACATCCCAGGAATTGTGGACAGTGTGTAGAAAACCTTGACAAGGTGTTTCAACTTGTAGTCTATGAACTTATCCATTGGGTCCGTGACTGAACCATTAACAGCAACAAGAGGATGTAAGGATGGATCCAACACATTAGAGTGGATTTTTGGGATGGCAAATATATTTAGAATTGTGGGGTTTTGCACTAAAAGATAATTGTACAGGCCTTGAGATATAGTATCAAATAACAGTAGTTCATCCAAGAACAGTTTGATTGCCCTGTAAGCAATACTGGTCTCATTGATAGAGACCGCACAATACACCTCCTCATCATTCAACAATCTATATAACTTGTGTAGTCCATCCAGTCCATAACAACGAATCACCCACCCTTATCAGGTTTCATGCACCTGATGTTCTTGTCATTAATGATACTGTTTAAAATATTCTTGTCAGCCTTGGAAATATTACAGAATTTCTTCCTGTTCCTTCAATTAAATAGTTCTCTAATTTCCTTTCCTTCTCACAAGACTTTCCAAAAATTTGTATGACAGGATGCAGTGGGGGTTTAGCCAAACTCCTTCTTCTAAACTCATTCAAAGAGGAATCAGATTCACCAAACAGTACATGGATGTATGAATGTTGCCATCAGTGCACTTATACTGAAACTAGCTATGAAGGTGACATAACAGAAGAAAGTGACATAATAGAAAAAAATTAGGGGTATGAACATCTGTAGTAAGTTCAATTGCCGATCAGAGAGGGTAGTCTACTTGGCGAAATGTATGTCATGTCCTGCTTTCTATAGTGGTAAGACTAAAAATGCACTCAACAAAAGGATATACCAACACTATTATAGTATATACAAAATGGACACAAAGAGTGCATTGACTAGGCATCCTTGTACATGCTCCAGTTTCAAGAAGATCACTTTTTTGGGGATTGAACAGGTGGAAACAAGTGCCTTTGTTGGTGATTGGGAAAACAGACGTCTACATTGTGAGATGTACTGACAGCTGGCTTTAGACACAGCAAATCCACATGGATTGAATGACTATAATTCCATTGCTAGTGAACCTAAAAGAAAAGCCAACATAATTTCAGCAAAATTTTAAAACTGTTATGGCTTTCTGTAGTATTTTGACATTCTAGATTTGTTTTTAGCCATTTTTACTTGGATTAGTATGGAAGTGTTTTTTGGTGTGTTTGTACACCTTTAAGAACTTTTCAGGGCTTTGTGCAGCCTACCTGTTGACTAACAGCTCCTGAGGTGTGGTTTTACTTCTCCGAGCTTTTAAATTCAGTGATTACAGGAGTTTTCATTGTTCTGAAGCATTCTATGTTTAAATGAAAGCGCTTAATTGTGAATTGCAGTGGTTTTACCAATAAAGGATTGTTTCTTTCTAAAACAACTGTGGACTGGAGTGTTTTCTACCATTGCTGGATTAATTTGCTGTGGTCTTTGGCTTCCTGGTCAGTTGTTTGTTCTTTGCTTGGATTTCTGTTCCAGTTCTAGGTATTTCTCGGCTTTTTGTGGAATGTACTACTGTATGGCCTAATTCCCAGATGGGAGATCTTCATTTTGAGACATGAATGGGGATAGTGTCAATGGCCTTGGATAACTCAACATAGGTGGTATGTCCTGTTATCCCTCATCTGGGTCTTTTGGGTCAGTATTCAAGAAGTCCACAAGGTCCAATAAGCAAGATCTACTCTTGACAAATCTAAAATGGGTAAGGTCAAGTGTGTTGAAGGTCACCTATGTCCCTGTGATGATGGTCTATGCTGACTCCTGCACTAGCTTTGCAGATAAGGCTTTTTAGGCATATGGGTAAATGGTTGTAGTTTTGCATGTTACCAGACTGATGTACATTGCATAACACACAATATTTTATATTACATTTTGTAGTGTGGTTGATATATGTGTGGAAAAAGTACTGAGATACCAGGGATGTAGTGCTTGGGGGTTGCCAAGACATGGATGTATTTTAAATATATTACATAGAGTTAGATAGGGCCCTCAGTTTGTAATGTTTCTATCTATAATTTCATGTCATACAAAGGAAATGGAGAGTAAACAGCTGTAATACAGATAATATATATATTTCCATAGCACTGCGAGTAGCAGGTTTGCATGATGGTTAGCAAAGTGCATACGCATGCAATTCACACATGTCTGCATGTAGCTAAGCAGTGCACAAACATGAGCCACATTGCTAAAGTCTGACGGTTAGTAATGAGTCTATGAAATACACCTGCTGCTTAACTGACTCTGTGGCAGCATGTGTTAATGTATTGATCATAGGATCACAGGATCATAGGAGGTTACTAGGCTAAAGGCCCTGGGGCCCTGACAAGCCTAGCCAACCATTTATCCCCAAATGAAACCTCAGTCAGCACTTGTTGCCCCTGTCAATGAGGGACACAGGTGGAACCCCTGGGACAAATTTGTGGTTTCCCATCCACTCATCAAGGTTGCCCTTTAAGAGGGTCTGTGAGGTACTCTGTTTAATATGTATTGGAAGTCTAGTCCCGAGATAGGGCAGGCTCTGGGAGACAAACCTGTCTCTCCAGCAGATTTTGTTGATGTCATATATTAGATTCAGACCTTTCGAGTGAGTAATGTGTGAGGAATTAGACTTATGGATATGGAGAATCTCTAGTAGGGTAGGGTCCATATCCATAAGTCTAACTCCTTGCACATTACCCACTCGAAAGGCCTGAATCTAATATGCGACTGGGTAATGTGCAAGTGGATAATGTGCGAGGAGTTAGACTTTTGGATATAGAGCATCTCTAGTAGGGCAGGGCCAGTGATTGCCTTGTAGATCACCTCTGAGCAATCTGTATGATACCAATACATTCCTTTTTTGGGCCAGATGGTACTGGGTTCAAATACAGGTGTACAGCATACTTTAAATACTTTTCATTACAGAGTGATAATGCAATGACATGAATTGTTTATATGAGATGTGTTGCTGTGTGTTGGCATAGTGCAGTGGTGTTAAGTGTCATTGCACAGGTGTAACCGCACCTGTTTGCCACTGTTCACTGTTGGTGTGCAATGCACACTTCAGTGCAAACATGCACCCAAAATTGAAAGGATCCATTGCTTATCTAGCAGTGTTAAAGTCAGACAGTTAGTATTGACTCTCTGGAATATACCTGCTACTTAACTGACTCTGTGGCAGCACGTGTTAATGCAGAGATACATTCCTTTTGGGGGGGTAGATGGTACTGGGTTTGAATACAACTATATCTAATACTTTTAACTACTCTTGCATTATTGTTACTGCACATTGGCATCCAGGGCAAGCTGCACAGAGGTTTTCAACTTATTTCATTATTTCTGCCCAGTAAAACCTTGCTAGGCTCCATGCTTTAATTTTGTCTATTCCTTGGTGTTCTCCAAGTACATAATTATGTGCCAGTCTCATTGCTAGGTTTCTGAAAGCTTTGGCACTCTTTCTTTACTTACTCAGTGCAATATACAAAATTATGGTCTAAACTTCTTTGATAAAGTAGTAGTAGTTTCAAGTTTTTAAACCCAGATTGTTGCATCTCTGAAGACTTTATAGACCATTGACAAGTATTTCCTAATTCTTTGTTATAAGAGTGAGAGTAATTCTAGTTTCTCTAATCTGGTGTCATAATCTGCTGTTGGAAACCAGAAATAATCTTTATGTCTCTGTGTTGTATTCTTTCTTCTTGCTGTTCTTTTAAAGTGTACAGGGACTATACAATGTTGCTGAACATTCCACCATAGGTCTTACAGCTGTGGTGTAGAATGGAAACTTAACTGTCACTGACTTTTATTCAATACATCTCAAAAATGCACTTATTTGTTTGGTAATGCATGTGCAAAGCATGTCTTTGTTCACCTGTGTTCCTTGCTCATTGTGTTGTCAGTTATGGTATTCATATTCTAATCCTCTCTACACACACACACACACACACATATATATATATATATATATATATATATATATATATATATATATATATATATATATATATATATCTCCCCTTGACATGGTCGACATTTCAAAATGTCGAAGTTCATATGGCCGAGACCATATGATCGACTTTTGAAAAGCCGACCATGCGGAACCGGCATTTCCATACAGTGCAGAATGGAAAGATTTGACAAATGACATAATTGCAAATTTTGTTTTACAAGCCCACAGCCACAGACAAAATGTTTTTTTAGTTTATTGCATGATCTGACAGTGCCCTTTTTGCATGACGGTCTTTGCCACTTTAATGTAATGTACATATTTGCAGACCAGGATGATGACATCCAGCTTGAGGCTAATGAGATTAAGTTTAAGGAGGAAGAAGACCCAGCTGCATCTTGGGAAATTGTTGACGTCTGTCAATGCTTATCACAGATTATGATTCAACTGAGACCAGTCCAATTCCCCTGTAATAACTAGTCCCTAATCCACTTAAGGTAGTTTGTTAATGAAAGGTCATGACTTGCAGTGTTGAATTCTTTACTATTGTACAAGAAAACTACATCAATCTGTAGGCCCTGTTCAGTGGCTATATATCTGTGCAAAATTTATTAAGTTTACAGTACTGGGCATTCACTTCCTGAAACATACTGAGTGAATGAGGGAAATAGGGCATGAAGAGGTTAGGCCTTATGACCAGAAGAACAGCAGTTCAATTTTCCTTAAGTCTTGTAATGTGCTTTTATTTGTGAATGGAAAATGGGGTAGGCTAAATGATCTTTAAGAAAAGAAGGGAGAGGCTCCCACAGTTTAGGACCAAATGCTGAGAAAGAATGGTTTTGCTCGGAGCCTAGTTTAAGGGGTTTTGAGGAGAAGACCTGAGAGGTTAAGATTTCTAAGGGTGTATGTTGGTGCATCTCTGAATAGTCTGGTGTCTGAGTAGAAAGTCAGCACATTTTTTTCACAGGTAGCCAATTAGCTTTTCAATGTCTTTGCAGTGGTGCTCAGTTTTTGTGAGAGAGAGATAAATCTGCATATGGGATTTGAAATTATTTGAATGGTAGATGCGTTTCTTTTAGAGGTGATGGAAATCAGAGGGAGACCATATTCTAGCTGAACCAGTAAGATACCTTTACCTGAATCTATGACAATATCAAAACTGGAAGCAGCTCTCAGACACTCATAACAGCTCAAATTACAAAGATTTGAATATACAATAGTTTGAATCACAAAGATTTGAAGAAAAACAAAATCTACTTTTTTGCTGGGGGAAAGCCCCCTGCACTCCCCATGTGGGGAGGTTCTGCCCCCACACCCCTCCTAATTATATATATTAACTCCAATATTAAAATACAGCGAGTAAATGTTAAGTTCTGCATTGTACCAACATCTCATATTGGAGAAAAGCTGGTACACGCGATTGTCTGATTTTCAATCAGTTGTACAAGATTTTTTTCACTTTGGCAAGTTGACTTCTTAATTGGTTGTAGGCAACCCCTTTACCTGTGGCATTCCTACAGGGTCTGGAGAGAAAAGGAGAGATCTTATTAGCTCAGAACTGGACAGAGTTTATTTTGTGTGTAAGTAGTTGAGGTGGAGATGGAAATTTAAGAAGGGATCCAACCAATTAGTTAGGTACTTGAACGCTGTGATATTTTTAATAATGTTATTCAGATGATAGAGTATTTGCAGAGGTGTAGAGATAGAAGTGCTTAGGTTATAAGGATTCTTTATTTGAAATAATGAAATTGAACAATGCTCTTTGTAAAAGCAAATGTACTAGCAGCTATACCTGCCCATATTCAACACCTTTTCCCATTTTTGCATGTGGGGTCAGGATGTTTCTTCATCAATGATGGTCAGCTATAGCAGATGTTCACATAGCTGGGTGGCTAGTCATACTTGCACAAAAATATAAAATAAATGTATTTAAACAAATAGCATATAGAAGAACTATAACTAACAGCTTACCTGGTCCTTTCACTTCCAAACAGTAGTTACACAATTTGTCAGACACACTTAAGCATGAGCTCTGTTCAGGAATACAACACACTTGTGCACACTTTAGAAGTAAACAAACAACATGGGTAACAGTCTTTCTCCCTATGTTTACATTCCTAGGGTCTTTGTTCCATATTTAGTTTAAGTCATTCTGGATGAAGAGTTTTGTGTTTCCACAATCTTTAATTTTAGAATCAGGGTAGAGTTAACAAGCTAGTATCCAAATAAGATAATGCATTCTTTGAGGTAAAAGCACTGCAACTGTGTGCTCATTTGAGAAGACAGATTTTGCTTCAGTTTCTGACATTCTACTGTGTTTTCTATGTCAGTTTTGCTCTTGTCCTTGTCACCCATTAATTATCCCTATGAATGGATACAACCCGTTAATTTCTTGTACGCTTGGGCCACCCTTAGTGTCAGGATGAGAGTTGTCCAGATGGTGCCATCATTCACTCATACATGAAGGTGTTTTATGGCCTCACATCCCAGCAATTAAGGGCATTTTTAATGGCCTAACCCCCCTCCTGGTTGGGAGACATGCAATCAGTGTAACCCTGGAGGCCACAACACCTCCTCACATGACTGCATGCTCCTGCACACCCATCATGAGGGCTCATTAGTGGTCTATTGAGTCTAATTCCTACCCTAGACTGTATGTCCCCCCCAGCCCCCTTCTGAGGCCCTTACCAGTCCCACTCTTCTTTTCTCCAGGATGAGCATGCACATCTTCCCTTGCCAGCTCCATCAGATGCCTGAGTTGCTAGCTGATCCATAGTTTCCTGGACCATAATAAGGATTTTATCCATCTATACCACCTAGAGCTTGCATCAGTTCTACTGTATTTCATAGGTTCATAGGTAGGTACTAGGCTATTGGCCTGAGGGCCTACACAATCCTAGTCTACAAGGTTCCCTGGCTTACGCCACCCAAGAAAGTTATTTTCCTGTGCCACTGTCGAGCAGAGCCACAGAAGTGATCCCCGGGGTGTATTTCCTATTTCCATCCACTCATCAAGATTTTTTTTGAAGAGTGATAATGAAGAACTTTGCTTGACATAGATGGGTAGCTTGTTCCAGAGTATGGGAAGTCTCTGGGACAGGAATCTATCCATCCAGCATGTCCTGTTTATTGTGGTGACAAGGTTTAGCTCCTTAGACCGTGTAGCTTGGAGGGATTGGGATTTCTTTAGGTGTAGCATTTCCACTGAAAATAGTCACATATTCAGCACAGCAGATGTTTTTTTGTTTTAAGTCTATACATTTTACACATTTCACATGCTGTGAAATTTACAACTACAGTTTTATGAAAAAATGCATTTGCTTTAGCATAGTACACTTCTCTAAGAATACATGGCTAAGTAACTCAAGATACCAAATGCCAACCAATCAAAGTAATTATTTTTATCTCATATGCACTTAAATCATTGACCCAAACTTCAGACCAAAACTAACAAATACCCACCAAGAAACTCACTTGCTTTAAGTGTCTAGGAATATACATAGGCTAATAAGTCTGGACTCAGTAAACATATAGGTTCTAAAAGTGTCTAAGAATACACAATGATAAATAAATCTAGGCTCAGTATACAAAGTCAGTCAATGTCTGACAAACAAATACTGGGAAGGCATTAGCTTCTAAAATCTTGTTAACAAAACTTCTCTATGGACTCTACATTTTCATTAATGTTTCATTAGCCATACTAAATAAACTTCATTGTACATGATATAACAGCAAATTTGCAGGAGTGCCACAATAGTAAATTGCACTCTGTTGCTGGATTTTAAAATATAACAACGTTAGTATATCAGCATACCTCTCAACTGCACAGATTTTCACAAAATGTCCAGATTTTTTACTCATATTTTTGGTCCATTTCTCATAAATCTGTGGTTTTCTGTCAAAGCACTGGTAAATCATTGAGGGCTGAAGTCAGAATATAATGACAGTCATTTGAGTTTCAGACTTCATACCCTTCAGAAAATTCATACTAATGCAAAACCTGTTGTTCTATCTACTTTCTAAGTTTGTAAGAGGAATATTTAAAAAGTGTACCTATTTTAGAGCCTTTATCCCCCATTATTTATTGCTTTGTCTAGATTTCTTGCTATTAACAGGTTGAGTGCTATGTATGTCAGAACTCAATTTTCCACATAAGGTACATTTTGCTGTGAGATGACAGGACTTCAAGAAGAGAGGGAAATATAACTTTTATAGTTTTTTATACATTTTTGCCCTTTCTTAGAGAATGCAGATCTTGCAGATATTTCATATATGGAGAATGGAGTCCAAGCTCTTGCAAAAATAATAATTTTGTAGTATTTTATGCTATTGTATGCAACATTGTCTTAAGTCTGAGTTAATACTGACGTTAGATAGTACAGCTATGATTATTTGTGTCTTAACTAAGGAAGACACAATATTTCATGTTGTGTCTTTTGGCTTTTCCTGGTTAGGGGTCACCACAGTGGAACTCCGGTCCGCTAATGACTGGCAGTAGATTTTTACATGCTGAGTTGCCAGCTCTGATGCACAACCTTCAACGAAGGTATGCCCATTCACACATGTCTCTACACAGAAGACGCTCTAGCTGAGAATCGAATGGGACAATGCCCTACTGTGAGGCGACAACGCTACCGTAGCACCACCACTGCAGTACACAATCCAAAACCCCAAATTTGCCTCTGTTTTGCCTAACAGTACACATTACTGTAACATTTTTTAATATCCCTTGATAACCAGACTTATCAAAAGTAAGTATAAAAATGATCACTTCCTTAAATCACATGACCTTAACAACAAATTCCCATTACATATTATAGTTGTACCCAAGTATACTCCTTGCTGTACCCACTTACTCCTCTTATGTTTTAACGTTACAAGACTTTATGTCTAGTAATCATTTTGGTGATATCGGCCGCACCATCCATCTACCCAAACTAGAACAGTATTTACTATACAATTTGCATTCTAGAAAAACATCAAATGCCTTGTGCAGCACTTACATGCTTTTCACATGTGGAAATGGTATATCATATGACTTGTTATTTATCCCACAGCTGTAGCTAGATCATTTGAGAACTCTCTAAGCTGAGAAGCAAGAAAAAAAAAGATATTGTTTAAGAAAACTAAAAGCAAAAATTCTGTTGTAGTAGTCTAAATGCAGGAAACTACTTGCTACAGCTGTGACCACAATGCAGTACTGGCATTCATTTAGGAAGCCACAATATCTTCAAGGTTTCATAAATGAATGTCAATCCTCTGTTAGTGCTCCATCTTCTTGGTTGTTCTTAAAAACATCTAAACTAGTGTTTGCTTTAATGTAATTTGGTACTTTATTCCATATATCAGCTACTGTCTCAGAAAACCAGTTAATGCATTTCTCATGTCTGATGATTCTCTGCTACATTTTGACAACTCCAAACATTCCCGATGGTAGCTGTCTCTAAGTGCCCTGTATACCTGAAAAAGATCTCCTTTTAGATATCTATAAGAGACAATGTACAAGTTCAGATATTTTAATCTTTCACAATAACATCACATCCATGGATATCTTTGGTATAGTTCTGCTGTACTCTTTCTAGTTTACACATGCTTGTTTTCTTATATGGTTTCCATATTGCTATTCCATACTCATGTTTGGGTCTAATGTAACTAACAAACAACAATTTCATCGTTTCTCATTTTCTAGACTTTATAAATATTTTTATACAACCTATAGTTCTAGAACTGTCATTAAGCAGTTGGGTGATATGATTAGAAAAACTCAAAGATGGATCTACCCATAAACCTAGGCTCTTAAATGAATCTATAGTTTCAATCACTGTGTGCTGTATTAAATATTCACCTTTCAATCTATGACTCCCAAATCTCATATGCTTAGTTTCTGATGTAGTAAGGTGAGCTCAGGAAGGACAGAAACCTCCTGTGGAGCAGAAGGGGAAAAACTTACTTGATCTTGAGTTTCAGTATGAATACAGACCATGAAAGTGGGGCCTCATGATCCTTCTGACTTTTTGGATTTTAAGAAGGAGGTGTCAGAAAAGTTATCACAGGGAAAACTGGCTTGTGGTGGTTGAGCATTCATAGTGATGTCACTTTTTGATCCTTCAAAGTCATTTCTTCCTATTATTGTGAGGCAGAATTCAACAAGTGTTGGATTGTTTACCTACTAATAGGAATGTGAGCTGGGATTAGACCATTATGAGTCACGCTAGTTTTATCCTACTGATGATGTATTGTTGCAGTTGTAATCCTGCTCAGTGCAAGAGGAACCGCAGGTTCAGACATTTGGTGTATGTGCTTGGCTGAGGAACCAATAGTGCGAAGCTACTATATGTGGGATTATGAGTAAACATCTCTAAATCAGAATCCCACATAAACATAAAGATGCCACAGTGCCATGGATCTCTGGTTGGCCAGGGATAGCCATCCGGAATGTTGGCAAGGAGCACCGCTCATCACTGGGTCTGAGTGCTGATTGAAGGGGGCCACCACTCTCTAGTAGTGCACTGCACATTCATGGAGAAATGAGTGCTAAAGCATATTATTCTCCTGTGCCCAAATGGACAATTTAGTGAAGTACTTTTTCAGGCATGACCTATCTGTAACACATGTAATCAGTTAACCGATTTTCAAGTCATCAGCATGCTGACTGTAGACCACCTCAGATGAAAAAGATCTGAAAGATTCAACTTAAACAAGAATGGGCCTAGGACAGAGACCTATGGAACACCCAGACTGCCCAATTGCTGTATGATACCTGCCATGTCTTATTTGTAAGCCCTGCTGCTATCTATCTTATCAAGAATACATCAATACCTAGTTGGTCTAATTTACTGATCAGTGTTCTGTGTATGACCCTGTCAAATGCTGAAGTTAAGTCTACCTAAATTACATCACAGCACATGTTCATTTATAACTGTTTTTGTTTTGTTATACAACATCCATGTTAAAGGTGGCTACAGATCTATTTTCAACATTGCATGCTGATATACATTTCAAGTTCCAATCTTTCCAGTTCTGACAATAATTTATCCAAAATAACCTTCTCCAATATTTTTCTGCAACAAGAAAGTAAACTTATGGCTCTAAACATATGGCTCTTTGTTTTTCCTACTCACCTTTCCCTAAAGGACATGTTTCTCCAACCTTGAGGAATCTCCCCATATTTAAATGAGCTAGTGAATAACAGATACAATGGTACTGTAATTTCATGCCAAAGTGTTTTCAGGTCATTATTACTAATGCTTTCTATTTCCTGCGTTTTGTTTAGGTCTAGTTTGCATAGTTCTTTTTTAATATAATCTACATTGATTTCAACATATGTATGGATATTACTAGGGCAATTTATCACCCACTTTGTGGAGTCAAACTGTTTCCTATAAGAGTTTTTAAATATATATATATATATATATATATATATATATATATATATATATATAGGGTCTATATTAGATCATTGAAACGGCAGAACTTTGAATGATCTAATATCGAACCCAATATCACGAACACTGAAAACAGCGAAGCTGCACAAAACCAAATTCTTTCCTAGGGAAAGAATTTGGTTGACCGTTGTTGTGGCTTCACTTTTTTCAGTGATGCAGTGGAAAGTTACGGGTTGGGTTAAGGTAAGTGTGTGATTGTGCGGACATTCAGGTCAGGGTACGGGTTGGGTGAGTTAGGGTTAGGGCATAGGTCAGGAAAGTGTGCGATTGTGGCAGAATTTGGGTTAGGGGCGGGTTAAGTGAGTTAGGGTTAGGGCACAGGTGAGGTGAGTGTGCGATAGTGAGAATTTGGGGTTGGGGTGGGTTAAGTGAGTTAGGGTTAGGGCGTAGGTGAGGTGAGTGTGCGATAGTAATAATTTGGGGTTTGAGGTGGGTTAAGAGAGTTAGGGTTAGGGTGCGGATGAGGTGACTGTACAATAGTGACGGACCTTAGGGTTAAGGTCTGGGTTAAGGTAAGTGGATAGATAGTAGTGTGGTGTAGGGTTAGATGTAACTTTTAAATGTATGTGTGTGGATTGCTGCTTTTTAGTGTGCTTGTGGTGTGTGTGTGTTTCTCGGAACAATTAATTTTTTCCCTGGGAAAAAATTCACTATTTTGAGGTTTCAATATTGTTAGGGTTTGGGTTTTGCAGTTCGACGTTACAGCATTCGATAATGAGCCGTTTCGATGATCTGATATAGACCCTATATATATATATATATATATAAAAGACTTTTTAGAGCATCCTACAACTGTCACCTATGTCTCTCCTGCTCTTACCCTGCCACCACACTATTTTTCCAGGACTTGACTCTGTGCTAAAAGTAGGTCCTGCCTATCTTCTAGTCCTCCCTTTCTGTCTTTCTCCTACCATATAACTAGATTTGCACATAGTGTTATTTTAAGGTTACTAGGGGCAGCTTGTGCAAATGTTTTAGCACAATGTATCATTTTTTATTGATTTTTCTATCATGATTTTTGTTAATGTCTCTGTTTATATCTGTATTCTCTCTCTTGTATACACCTGTTAATCACTTTTATAACTTACTGTAATCATTGCTTTCTGGTGGTTTTCTCCTCGGGTCTCTGCTGAAAAAGGGCACCTGCCCAGCCAGATTAACCCAGTTAACAAATGGCAAATAAATAAATGAATAAATAAATGAACAAACAAATAAATAAATAAATATAATCTATTCTGAGAATAAACTTTAGAATCTAAACATAGTTTATTACTTTGTATGTCTTTGCTCCTACCGCGTCTTATGTATTTATAAAATGGTTTCCTACTATGCTCAGTATCTTTATACAGATTTTCTTCATTTTTTTCTTTCTTTTTTTTCTCCAAACATCTTTATTAAATTTACACATATGACAAAGGCAATCTTACATTTATATAAATGAAAAGTATACAAAATTATATCACTTTATTTACAAACAGTTTACATCACAAGGCACCACTGAAAGAATTGTAGTTGTAAATTTATACATCGCTTCTAAACTAGCCAGTCATTGTCAGTTATATAGCTCATTCAAATCCTGCCTCTTAAACCTCGTTCCTGCTCTGCATATATTGTTTCCACAATTCCCATTTTTTCCTATGTAGTTTGCTCCTTCCCATTTTTAAAGATCTGTGTGTCCAGCTTATTTCAGTTTTCAAAGTTATAGTTCGACCTCTTTTCCATTTCTTGTATTTTTTTGTCTCTCACCTTAATCAAATATCTTGTTCTTATGTGAATATATCTTCCTGATGCTGTATGCCTAGATCCTGATGTTAAAACAGCCTTCCAATTAATTTTACATAGTGACTGTTTTACTTCCATATAATCTGTAATTAATCGTCTATGCATTGGTTTAGATTTCAGTTTGTTAAAGTTATCTAGCAACAATTTAAACTTTATAATCCATTAATCACTGCACTTCAGTGGTGGTAAATGGTGGTAAAACCTGACATGAAGTAACAGTTATTTCCTTAGGAACACAAACAATGTCTAGTATGTTACATTCCCTGGTAGGCTTTTTTGCAATCTAAAGCAATTGTTGTTCCTGAATATATGTTATAAATAATGTATTTACTAATATTGTTGAGTCAGCATTACTCCAGTCTGTTTCTGTAAATTTAAGTCTTCACTATCATTCTTCCCTCCTGTGTTTCATGCAATACATTTTTGAATTCCTTTAGGTCATTGGCACTTCACTTTGGTGGTCTAGACACTCCAAACAATTTTATATTTTTCAGGATTGTCTTTATTGCTACAGTTACAAAATCTTCTGCACCAGTGTTATCACTAAACATATAATAATCACAGGCCTCATAGCAATCTTTAATCCCTGTTATAATACTTGTACCTGATTTTTGTTAGAATGCCTGTTACAGTAAAAACATTTATACTCTGATATAGGTGGTTTCCATACATTGGTCTTTAACCGTGACTAACAGGCAATAACATCAGTCTTGTGGGAAAAGAACACATATCCTAATAATAAAAAAACTTTATTATTAATAAGGCTACTAGCATTAACGACCATCACAGATGCATTGGATATTTCCATCTGTAAACTGTTAAATTTTCAACCTGGCAAAGACCTGTCATGTGTTGGTCAAGTACTGCAACATACCTGTTGCAAAAATTCTCTTCCCTGGTCTTGACAAGTGCTTGTCATCCTGTCTAAACATGTGGGCCCAAAATTAGGCATAGATGCTCCACACGTTTCCAGTTTTAAGAAGGGCCCTTTTTCCATGTAGGTACAGTCAGTTAATGAAGTCATACATCATAGCTTTACACATCAGATTGTTCAGAAAATGCATGTTGATGGAAAACATCTTGCTCTACATAGGTTTTAAGTGAATTAAGGTTTTGTCTAGAATTCTTGAGCAAAGAAGTTTAAAGGTATATGTGCTCTCTCTTTCTCTGTCTCACAGACACACACACACACACACACACACACACACACACACACACACACACACACACACACACACACACACACACACA
This sequence comes from Protopterus annectens, assembly GCF_019279795.1. Taxonomy (NCBI): domain Eukaryota; kingdom Metazoa; phylum Chordata; order Ceratodontiformes; family Protopteridae; genus Protopterus; species Protopterus annectens. The sequence goes on from NC_056748.1 coordinate 889,445,544, forward strand.
CACACACACACACACACACACACACACACACACACATGACACACGCATGCACAAATGTAATTTCATTAATTTTTCATTACGTTTTACATGCTCAATAAACATGACTAAACTGCATTTACTGAGAGAAAAAACAGCATGTCCTTCTAACTGTTGCAGAATTTGCTTTTGCTAGCTGAGTCTTTTTTCCCCATTTTATTTATTTATTTTTTTATTTTATACTCCGCAAACAGACTTGTTAAACAACGTTGTGGTAGCTGTTTGCTTTTTCTTAGCCCATGCTTCATGGCAGCTTAATATGTTACCATGAAGAAGCAGGATTGTTTTTACTGGACAATACCTGTACATTAATACCCTGTTGTTCATTCTCTAATAGGGTATCATTGCCTGTCATCTAAAGAGTGGTAAATGTATAAAATATATCTTACTAGAGCTAATAATTCCCCAAAATACTGCAACTTTTATATACGCGGATTACAGTAACTGTATTTCGAGATGCAGTTTTTTAAAGCAAGTTGTTTTCTTTAACTATCTACATGATAGACCAGAGGACCTTATTTAGTTATCATGCACAAACTACATGTTTTATTTACTGTGTTATACAGGGTCTATGCCAGAAGATCAAAAGAATGACTTATCTTTGGAAATAACAAAATACCCACAAACTATCACATAGGTCGTAGTCCCCTAAATACAGAAAATGTAATAAGGGATCTGGGGACCCAAGTAGATAGTAATCTCTCCTTTGATAATCACATTGCCAAAGTGGTTAGAAAATCCTTCTATGTGGCCCACCTAATCACAAAAGGGTTTGCATCCAGATCAAAAGAGGTCATTGTGCCCCTCTACTCATCACTCATCAGACCCATCGTAGAGTACAACGCCCCATTTGGAATGTACCTTACAAGACACCTGCAACAGCTGGAAAGACTACAGAAGTATCTCACCAAGAGGATCACTGGCCTCAAACTGATGCCCTATGCAGCTCGACTGAAGAAACTCCAGCTGTACTCGGTTGCATACTGTCTGCCCAGAGGTGATCTCTGCCTGACATACAAGGTCATGTCCAACCCAGAATTGATGGACATGCTCCACCTAAAGAAAACCTTATCCCCTCGAGCCACACGCTCTAGGGATCTAAACCTCACCACAACAATAAAGAGGACGTGCTGGAGGGATAGATTCCTGCCCCAGAGACTTCCCATGCTTTGGAACAAGATTCCAATCTACATTAGGCAGAGCTCCTCGCTAGCACTCTTCAAGAGAAACCTTGACGAGTGGATGGGAAACAGAAAGTTTACCCTGGGGATCACTTCAGTGACCCTGCTGTACAGAGGCACAGGAAACTAATCTAAAGGGGCGGCGAAAGCCAACACATTCTGGTTAGGCTTATAAACGCCTTTGGGCAGATAGCCTAGTACCTACCTATGAACCTATGACATGTTGAACTGAATTAGTTCGAAACATTTAGCAGAATGCTTTTATCCAAGAATGCCAGTATTTTTTGGGATTTTTTGGGATTGGGTGTGTGACCTTTCCCCAATACAGGGTGATCCCAGAGCTTGTATATATAATATGTATGGGGTGTAGGGAGGTTGCAGGGGGGCCTGCCCCTTGCAAAACTCTATTTTTTCTTTTACTGGTATTGAGGAAAAAAGCCGTTTTGAAGTTGTACGTGTCAAACTAATGCAGTTTGACATTTCAGTCTAGCCATCTCCAGACATAGAGCCGTTATAATATATGCAATTCATTGTTTTGCTTGTGATATTGTTAAAACTGCTGTTGGAGCTTTTCTCCTTGTGCTACCACTGCAAGTGTGTTTAGATAAAATTGGGTACCAGATCTACTGGCACAGAGGGGTACAGTCTTTTTATGACCCAGATGACCTGACCTAGATTAGGGACTCAAGCATGGGGTGCAGTGGCCTCAGATGAATGTGTGTGTGTGTGTGTGTGTGTGTGTGTGTGTGTGTGTGTGTGTGTGTGTGTGTGTGTGTGTGTGTGTGTGTGTACCTGAGTATAACCTGGTGAAGGCTGGCTGTGTGGGCATGGTTACATGAAAGAGTCAGTGTTTGTGTGTGCATGTGTGTGTATGTGCATGTATGGATGAATTTAAGTGTGTGTGTGTGTGTGTGTGTGTGTGTGTGTGTGTGTGTGTGTGTGTGTGTGTGTGTGTATGTGTGTGTCTGTGTGTGTGTGTGTGTTGTGTGTGTATGTGTGTGTCATATGGGGCTGTCATATCGCTAAACTCTCCTAAACTAATGAGCAAATTTTCCAATAGTTAGGAGGTATGCTGGACACCAGGGAACATTATAGCACACTAAAGCCACTTAAAAAGGTAATAGAACAACAGTACTCTTCACACAGTAGCCCAAACTCACATAAAAAGTTAGCAGAACATCAGTTTTGCAGTATGAATGATGTATGAGAGAAGACAATGGACACCAGAGAGTTAAAATATTAGCCTAATGCACTTGAAAAGAAGGATTTGAACTGTCTACCTTTGGGACACAAAGCAACTTAATCCTCTGTGCTATGATTAAACAGCATGGTTACAGTCTAAATATTACATTAGGTCATTCAATGACCTAAGAGAAAAGCAAGGAAGAATCTTCCAACTCTGTACCCTAGACAAAACTGCTTGTTCACAGAGCTTTAGTCCTTTGTATTACCTGTAGACATTAGGTGTACACTGTAAATGCTACCTAAAGTCACTTAAAAGACTTAAACATTATAACCTTGAAAAAGCTTCAAACCTGGTAATCCTGGCCAAGAAAGTTTGTTTCCAGTGCTGTACTTTAGTCCTCTATGCTAAAATAGAAGGGATTACATTATTGTGTTTTCTTCTGACATATATGTATATATATATATATATATATATATATATATATATATATATATATATATATATTTGTATGGAATTAATGTCTGGCATTAATGACTGACTGTAATAGTTTGAGTTACCAGGACTAGAGCAGGGTCAATGCTGAAGGATGGGAGTGTGTGTTTGGGTCGGGCCACCATACCTTTAAACAGCTTTGCTGAAGATTTTCAGGCAAAGCCAGGTGGAACAACAGAGAGCACCTATGAGTCATTTAAAAGTTAAACAGAGCAGCAGTTGAAGCATCATGATGCACTTTCTGAACAATAATAAGAGAGAAACTCAATGTCTGGCATTACTGACTGACTATAATCCTTTGTGAATTACAAGGCATGGGGAAAAAATAAGAAGAGACATTGGGGGTGTTCTGTCAACTCAGGGGCAGGTAAGAGGTGTGTGTGTGTGTGTGTGTGTGTGTGTGTGTGTGTGTGTGTGTGTGTGTGTGTGTGTGTGTGTGTGTGTGTGTGCATACGTGCATGTGTGTGTTCCTAAATTTGAATGTGTATATGTGTGTTGGAGTGAATAAGGGGGCTGTCTATGCCAAAGTGGGCTGCCACTGGTGATTACTTCATGAAAGTACCGATTTGCACAAGCAGTAAGAATGCATGACTTAGAGATATGCAGATTAGCTGGTAATGATATTTTCCTCATTATGACTAATGTCGATCTGAATCATATTTTCTGAGACTGTGGAAACCGTCCCTTCTGGCCATGGGTCTTATTGCCAGCAGAAGGATTCTTTGTGCATCCCAGGGATGTGTTCTGACAGCTGTTTTGACACCTCTCAAAGAAACCAATATGTTTGTTACAACATTCACATTGAACTGAAGTAGAGTTAGCAGCAGCAGGTGGATTTCAAACTGAACTTGCATTTGCTTTCTTATTTTTCAGATATTGAATTAATTTATTGAATTAAACAATGAGGAAACAGACATGAACACACGTTGTCAGAAAACTGCCATGTCAGCTTAAAAAAAATAAAAACATTAGAGATCTAGTGTTTGAAAAATACCTCACAACAGATTACTGTCTTATCAAGTGAAGGATTCTTGCAGCAGTGTAACAAATAAGGCAGACTTGCCAAGCCATTTTTTATCTGATTCAGAATGGGCGGCAGGCAGGAAAGCCTATTAAATTAGAGGATTAGTGAAACAAGCTAGTAAGTTTTATTCTATATAGTCTTATATCTGAGTCTAGCATTCACCACTTGAAACTAACAGCATGATTCTGTTTCATAAACTGTCTACTTTGTCCACTCTACTTTTTTAATTGGGCTGCATGGATATTATCAACCTTTTGGTTCTGCGTTGTTACCTCTGAGGTTTCAGCATTTTATAAGACCATTTGCTAATGTACAGAAGCTGAGAAAATCATAGGTTTGAAATTACAACATTAAAGATACATACAATAATACAGAAAGTGATAACATTAAAAATACATTCAAGTTTAATGTTTATCTAACATTTTCTAAAGTCTGCACAAGGACTAATGTGATTTACCAGTTTTCCCTGTAGCAGATGTATTTGTATGACTCTACCAAGTGTTACTGGATGTTGTTTTTGAACATGGTTAAGGTAAGTTCTGAAGGTCTCATCTCATGTCTGCTGAGAGAGGTGATCACGGGTGGCTATATAATTTTATTGTATTTTTTCCTTACTGCTAGGTTAAACATGTGCCTTTTATTTTCAACAGTTGTCATTGTGGGTTCTTAGGACGTAGCAGGGAGTGGCTAAGGGAGGGTAGTATTAAAGACTGATGGTGATCACTGAAAAGGTGGGTTGGTATTTATGCAAAGTTAGTTAACTTTCAGAAAGGTAAAACACTGATGTTCATGTGGGGGTAAAAGTGAGATGAACTGACCTACTTTGCAGCTTTTGAAATTATGCTAGTGTTGAGAGAGGAGTTAAGTATAATGACTGGCAGTGGATATTCTATCGACATTAGTATATATTAAGTCTTCTTGATTCAAACATGAGCAGGCCTTTTTTTTAGAAAAGAGAAGGAGCATGCATTAAAATAAATGGAAGTTGTGGGAACAATAAATGTTCAGGAGGAACAAGGTTTAAAGGAAGGCAGAAACTGAGGAATTCATGTAACGTTAGACTCAATTACAGTTGTGATAAAGAAAAAAAAACATATATGTACAGTAGATTCATAGGTATATACTAAGCTAATGACCACTAGGGTCTTTATAAGCTTAGCTATACAACCCAAATGTATCCTGTGAGTTATTTTGCCTTAGAAGTTATTCAAAAGGGTGTATGTTAGCTAAGGCATGATTTAATGGTTGTCTCTGACCATTAGAGACATAAAATCCAGACCTGGGGTGAACTTTTAATTTTGCATGGTTACGCTTGAATAATGTGTGGGAAGTACTCTACTTCACATGGATGGGAAGTGTATTTGTGAGAATGGGAATTCTTTGAGATAGATACCTGTCCTTGCAACATGCCCTATTTATGTTGTAAGCAAAGTTTAGGTCCTTAGATCGCATAGTTCTGATGCTTTCATTCTGTGAATATGTAAAAGGTCCATCAGAATGGGATCCAAGAATGCCTTGTATGCCAAGTATAGATCACCTCTCAGCAGTCTGTAGGAAACAGAGTATAGTGATAGGGCTTTGAGACAATCCGTATAGGACATTGTGTTTACACCTTGTAATTCTTTTTGTGAGGAACCTCTGTGGATGTTCCAGTTGTTGCATTTGCCTGGTCAGATACATACAGAAGAGGGAGCTATGTTCAGTGGTGAGTCTCACAAGGGCTGAATACAGTGACATAATGATCTCCCTGGACCTAGATGTTATGCCATTACTTATAAGTTGAGCGATATAGAATAACTTCCTTCCTACCTTAAACACATGTTGGTCAAAGAAAGGCAAGGTTACTATCTACACGTGTCCCTAAATCCCTGACTTGTGGGTCTACTCTTAGGGGGTGTTTTATCAATGAGGTAGTTTCCAGTGTCACCAACTTTCCAAAAAGTACTATTAAGCCTTTCTTGGCATTGAGTTTTAGGGGCTCCCTATTGAAATGTCGGCACTAGTAATGTCAAGTGTCGCAGACTGAAAAAGAAAAGATCAAAAACTATGTAAAAGTGTGAATCTTCAACCACAAGCTTCTCCTTTAAACTTCTTGTTTCTTTCAGGGGGCAAGCCCCCCACAACCCTGGACTTGTACATACTAACTCCAAGATCAACATACCTCAGAGAAAATGGAATATTCTGGAAAATGGCCTTCGCAGACTTGGTATATGTAAGTCTGTTTTTTCAGCCATTTAGTCTGCATGTTTCAGGACTTGCTGTAGCGGGTCTTGACATTTTAAATGGTTATCGTTTTAAGCCATGGAATGGGCACCAGTAATTTGTTTGCATTATACCTTCCTGTAAGATGTTAGTGTTGGGGGGGATTCTATGACTGCTTTTAGTTTGCGAGCATCTACAGACTTACTCATCCAGAGGCCCTTGATGTCGGCCTTTATGTCCGAGAAGTAGAAGCCAAAGAGTAGCTGACCCAGCACAGAGTCTTCAGAGACTCAGCTAGTGACCAGCCTCTTTGTGGAGGTGGTCTCTTCAAGCCTAACATCCTGATTCCTGTCTGTGGGTCAGCTGACTATCCAGTGGGTAACACAGGGCTTTATGTCTAATTCCAAAAGTGTGCTTACAATGTCCAAGTTGGGTATTATAACAAATGCCTTAGCCAGGTCAATGTAGGCAGTTTGCACTGTTGACCTGCCTTTGACAAAACCAAACTGGGTGGGGTCCAGTGTCTGAAAGTTTCTTATGTCTTTGTTAATCATTTCCAAGATAGTTCTTTTCATGGCTTTGCATACAAGACTAGTCAGAGTAATGGATTTGTAGTTCCTGGGATCTGTTGATGGTCTGCCCTTGTAAAGAGGGATGACCGTTCCAATCTTCTATTCATGTGGCATGAAGCCTGTTCAGAGTCTATAGTTGTATAGTGACTTTAGTGACCCTTATAGGGCATATTTCAGGCTATTTAAGAGGCATCCTGGGATATTATTGAGGCCCATTAAAGCCGTGTTCTTGGAATTAGAGAGTGCATCTAAGTTCTGCTCCCTATTGATAGTTGTAGGGTTATGTTAGATAGCATTTCATGGGAGGTGGCTGGGGGTTAGTGTGGGGGGTAAAGTTGCAGCTCAATTTGTTGGCTAGTAGATTTGCTGCTATGTCTCCTGGCTCCATGAACATGACTCCATTTACAACCAGTTTGGCACATTGTTGGGTGTTGCCTTTGACGTTTCTGACATAACTAAAGAAGGCCTTATGGTTGCCCTTGGCCTGGGAAGCTATCTTTACCTCAGAATTGTTTTTGGGGACTTAATTAGCCCTCTTAGTTTAGTTCAATGAGAGAGCTTTTTTATCTTTTTTTTATTAGTATTCCTAATTTTAGCTATGACTTTTTTCTTTTGTTGTGCAACCTGTTTAACTTTGGATTCCATCAGGGTGGCTTATTTTTAGAGTTTGTTTTAGGCTTAATTCTGGTGGGTACAGCAGCCTCTATGCTACCATTGACATGGTTGTACAGAGTTTCAGTGAACAATTCTGCATAGGCTGATGTATTATCTGGGTTCGGAGGGGCTTGGCATTTTAAGAGGTTATTGCTTAATGGACTTGGAATAGTTCCTAACTGTTACAGGTTTTACTGCAGCTGCAGAATAAAATTTTATTTCAATGGAAACTGCTTTGTAATCTGTCCTTACCAGAGAAGACATGACACTGGGTGAGGTGCAGCATTCTGTCATATCTGTGAGTACCAGGTTCAATATCTTTGTACCTCTAGTAGGTGTATGCATTGTATGCTCTAGGATGTTTGTGTTTACAAAGTCCAGGAATCTGTATGCCTGAAAATATGGGGTCAAGTAGGATGCGCATTCTATACTGGGGTAGTTAAAGTCTCTCGTGAGTATGGTATTTGGTTGAATTGTGAGTGTCTCCATTAGGTCTAAGTATGAGCTATGGATTTCCTGGCACACAGAGGGCGACCTATAGCTTTTTAGAATATGTTGTGGGACTTTGTCAATGGTAATCTGTATGTGGAGAAACTGTAGTGCATCACCCTTTTTAACCAACCTAGAAGTATGCTTGTTGTTGATATAGATCGAGACACCAACACCTTTAGTCCCTGTCTGTGCAGTTGCTGGTTTAAATGTATGGAAAGTAGCACTGCCATGGCTCTCTCTGCAGCTTTAAACCATATCTCTGTGACTGTACAAAAGTCTGCATTATCCAGGGTGATGAGAGCTTGGAGGAAGTCAATCTTCTTGTTTAAACCCTACAACTGAGCAGTAACACCTTTAGATTCCCATGGGTTCATTTTACTATGCTGGAAAGTTTGTTAATTTGGCATTGTCTAAAAAGACTCTATGGTCAAGGACACTGTCTTAGTGAATATACAAAAACCTAGAAGGGATAGTTGCAGACCTTCCTTGGCAAAGCAGTGTGGTTTATTTAATCATATCTTCCCATGCTGACAAATATTGTATTTATGAGAACAACAACAGAAACTAATCCAGTTATTGAAGTCAGTCATCTTCTGTTCGTATTGTGGCATCATCCTTGGTGAAGGTAGACTATTATTCAATGCTAGGCACATAGTCCGAGATCTCCATTATGTCTCACTTTATATAGTCTGGGGAGGTACATCTCAGGTCATTTACACCTACACGGATTATGACTGAGTGAAAGTAGTACAATAACTTTATTGTATGCATAACTTGGTGGATCCTGGCTCCTGATAACCAACTGACTGCTATTTTCTTTTTGTCCAGCATGGTCGATGGGGCATCACTATGTCACACAATGATGCATCCTATTATAAGAGTCCTGGGAATTGTGTTTGTTTGTCTTATGGGCTTTTTAGTTGATGTTCCACTGGGTGTGGCTGTATGTGTAGAGTTAAGAGATGGGTGCTTTTTGCTTTGCTGAGGATAATTTTTGCAGGTAGAGTGCCTGGGAGGTCTTTGTGAGCTTGTAGAAGGTGCATTAAAGTGCCTCAGAATAAGTTGGTCTATGTGTCAGTTGTGTACTATGTGTGATGTGGGTGTAGTGTGTATGTTTCTGACAACCTAATTCTTATCCTATGTGCTTGTACATGAGAGCTTTACCTCCAGTGACATCTCTTGCATATTGTATCTGTTTCTTTAAGGATTACAGGGCTATGAACATGAGATAACTGCTTCATCTCAAGATATTAATTTCCATCAAACTGATGTTGGAGAAATTGGGAAGGTGCATATCCATAATGCCTGGTCCTTTTATTAGGTGAGCTACAAATGTGTGTTACACAAGGAATTAAAAAAGGGCAATTAAGGGTACTTTTGGGACTAGGGAATAGACCAGGCAATGTAATACTAAATTTAAGAGGCAGAGCTCCTCAATGTGCAAACTAGCTGCTCTGTGTTACTCAGCATGCAAAATAGTGTCTCTACAATCACTGAGTTACTAGGTACACTTTCAGAGGTAGTTCTATAAGAAAATTCTACCTTCTAGGTGCCTGGTCCCATATAGGGCACTGCAAATGTTCCAGATTTATACAGATACTAAAAACACAGAATGACTAATAAGTCTGCTGTCCAATAAACGACTACACTCAGAGCTCTTCCTGTGTATTTCCCAACTCGTGTAGACAAGGTTACCACACTAGTACCAAGTGGAATGTTATCCCAATAATTAAACAGCTACATAGTTACTGCTAATAAGGCAGTTTAAGGCAAGTTAAACTAATAGCAAGGCAAAATAAGGCAGTGCAAGTCTACAGCAATGCCAAACAGTTTAAAATCTATTGCTTTAGGCAACTACACTTCTTACACAAAAACAGTTAAATTATTTTCTTGTTTGTTTCAAATCACCAGCCGGGAGTCACAAATACTGCTTATAGTTGTTTCAGGCTTCTTATCAAAGTAGACAAGGCCATATATATATATATATATATATATATATATATATATATATATATATATATATATACTCTGTTATTTAAGTATCACTCAAGAAACAAAATAATGGAAAAAAAAACACAAGTGAAATGTAAAGCCTATGTAACTTAAGTGCCTATCTCCCGCACACAGCAAAAATCACCAGACCAAACAGATTTCCCAAAACAGAAAGCAAAATACAACAGGAACAGGTAATAACGAAAGCAGCGCTGTCAGTTTAAGCAACTACACTTCTGACACAAAATAAGATCAAATTACTTTCCTTGTTCTTCATTTCAAATCACCAGTAGGCAGTCACAAACACTGCTTATAGTTGTTGCAGGCCTAGAGGATAATGCTTGTAAATGAAAAAAATATATATTAATAATAGTTTATTTTCTTTCCATTGATGTATGCATGCCTTTGTCTTAAGTGATAACTTAATAAAAGAGTTTTAAAAACATGAGCTGGCTTTTGAGCTGTTTCATAGGTGCTATGCAGTCCTTTTATCAACTGTTTTAAAACTCACTGAATGGGCTAACCATACCCCAAGTTATTTATATTCACTGTCTACAGAGGTGGGGTTATTTCTGGGTTCAGCAGTGGTAATAATATCTGAGTCACTTAATATTTTTGGGACACTGAACAATATACACTGCTATAAGGTGCATTTGAGTGGAACTGTTCATCGCACAGAGATGGTTAGTAGTATTCTGTATAGTAGCAAACCCATAAAACTAGTACTTAGGACTTCAACCCATAACACAGAAAGGATTTGTGTGGTGTTAAACTTAGGGCAGCTAGGTTTTGCATCAAACAGCACCAATATCTGATCACAGCACTAAATAACATCTAGCCTTAACCCTAGACACCACTCAGGTGACCCCTATAAACCGAGTCCATAAACCATAATAGCCCAACCCTAACAGAGGTCCTGACAATATGAATTTGCACTTTGCTAATGTCTTTGTGGCCAGTTTGGTAGATATGGACACTCTGAGACAATGTATCAATTGTTTCATGTGCTCAGAAAGAAACTTAACACAGTATGTAAGAGATGTACATGCATAACTTCCTGGGAGGCAAAAATCTCATTTACAGACAAGGTTATCAAGAACATGCATGCTACATCCTTCACACATTCTGCTCACTACACATATAGACCTTCTTATGCTGAGGCATTTTAAAGAAACCTTTCCAAACCTTACAGACTTCCTAAGCCGTCAAATAGCAACACCTATCCTCAGTAAACATTCAAGCACACATAAAAAGCAACACCTAATATTACACATAAGCCTACACCTAATGATCCCCAAATGAACAAAGTATACAAGATCTTCAAACACTTTAGCTAGTGCTCTTGTCATAGGGGATTTTATTCTACTACACACAGATGCCCCTGTCACCACACTGGACAAGGAGAAGGTAATGGTTAATTGCTTGTCTGGATCCAGGATCCACAATATCATGTAGAGACTCAAGTCCCTGCGCCACAGGTACCAATATGATCCGATCATAGTCCATGTGGATGTAAATGTCCTGAAATTTAATTCATTCAACTATATGAAAAGAAACATTACAGTTAGGAATTATTCTAAAGCAAACTACATCCTATTATGCAATAGTTTATTAAAATTCATGGCTCCCTAAACCCCGAAGAACATAGCTACAGTACCTATGCAGAATTATCACAGAAGCACTGTATAAACATGTAACTTGGCTGCAATGAGGCTGCTGTATCTACCAGATATGAGCTGAGATCTATCGCTAAAAACAAACCCTGCTGGTGGAATCCTTACATTAACAGGGTATACAACAAAAGAAAAAATGTAATGGTCAAAATAGGAAAGAGCAGCTCTCACACAGACAAGAGCTCTCTGATTCAACTAAACAAGAAACTAAAAGTTCTAATCAAGTCCTGCAAGACCATTTATGAGGTCAGGATATCCTCCCAGTCTAAGGACAATCACAAAGCCTTCTTCAGCTATATTAGGAACCTTAAAGGTAACACTCAGCAGTGTGCAGAACTGGTGGCAAATGGCACAACCTTTACTGATCAGGGTGACTAGCAAATTCATTGGCTGATAAATTTAGCTCTAATTCCTCCCAACTACCCCCTGTAAAATCCTTTCAAGCATATCCCTTTAACTGTCAACAGGGAGCAGGTCCTGGTGGTCATCACTAAGGCCAAACTTCCCAGTGTTTTTAATCCACCTTTACATGTGGGATTAAAAATGTTTGAGTATGCATGTGAAATAGACATCAGACAAATGGACAAAGTTTTCATAGCCAAAGCCAATCAATTTAATATTACTAGGGAACAACTAGTCGCCCTCAACAATGTGCGGTCTACTTCTGTTAGAATCATAAAGCCTGACAAAGGGGGTGGGTTGGTAATACTCGAACAGATGGATTATGTAGAGAGAATGTATAAAGTGTTGAATTCTCCAGCATATGAAGCTACTACACTAAATGAGCTGAACATTACCTCTAATAGAACTAGGGGATACTTTAGAGATCTTTTCATTGAAGGGAGAATTGATTTAGACACTTTTAATTATATAGACATCCTGCATCCTAAGTTACCTGTAATGTTCGGTATACCTAAGGTACATAGAAACCTTAATGACCCACCGATGCGAGCCTTGATCGATGGGAGAGCCTCACTGTCCTACCCTTGTTCCAAATATATTGATTCTTTGCTCTCGAAATATTTGGAAGGTATCCCGAGTATATGCAAGGATTCCTGGTCACTCCTGAGCAATTTGAATGACATCAATATAGACGACACCATCAATTTCCTTACAATTGATGTTGTCGATCTATATACTTCTATCCCCCACCAGGAGGCAGTGGAATGGATTGACCTGCTCCTTACAAATTTGGGAGCTTCTAAAAATGACATCAACAACATCACAGAACTACTGGATATTGTATTATCTACCAATTTTTTCCTTTTTGAAAAGGATTTGTATATCCAAAAACAAGGTGTAGCTATGGGGTCCCCTTGTGGGGCCTCAGTGGCCAATTTATTTATGGCATATTGGGAGAAACAATTTATCTCAAACAATATCGAGTGGAAGGATGAGCTTGTCTTCTACACACGTTTTCTTGACGATGTGTTCATCCTTTTAAGGGTAATTCTGAACGGGCCACTGAGTTCGTTGATTTTTTGAATCAGACTACAACTTTTCTTAAGTTCACCCATAACTTTGCCACAGACACTATTGACTACCTTGATGTCAGGTTGACAAGGGACATCATGTCCAATAAGTTAAAATCAGTCATTTTCAGGAAGAACACTTACGTCAATTCATTCTTGCACTTTTCCAGTGCACACCCTTACAAACTCAAAAGAGCCATAGTCAAGGGTCAGTTAGTGAGGGCTGTTCGAATGTGCACAGATCTATCTGACTTTCTATCTGAATGCATATTTTTAAAAAGCTCATTTCTGAATCGTGGTTACCCCCTCCAGTTAATTGATGACTTGATTGAAGAGGTGGAATCTAAGAGAATGAATGTTTTTTATAATCCTATTCTCGACAGTTCACGAGCTGTTAATGCCGATTTGGCAATAAGACGTGAAGTTCAAGCCATTTCACCTATGCAGCCTATGGTCACATCTACAGAAGGGGTTGTTCCAAACGAATATCCGTGTAGCTTTATCACCACATTCAACATTAATTCTTATTCAATACAGGAAATACTGAACAAGAATTGGTACTTTATTTCAAGTACCCCTTTGCTAGTTGAAAAGCTAGGAGAAAAACCCCGTACTGTTTATAAAAGGGGCTTGAATATCAAGGAACTTTTGCAAAAGCATCCAAGCCAGGAAATGCAGAGTAGAACAAAAGGGTCTTTTGCATGTGGCTTTTGTAATCAATGTCATTGTATAAGGACTGGCAGTTCCTTCTCTATTAAGGGGAAGAAATTTGACATTTTTCACAGGATTACCTGTAATACCAAATCTATAGTTTATGTAGCGTTCTGTTCTTGCTGTGCAGCATATTATGTCGGCAAGACTGATAGAAGATTCAAAGACCATATCTACCAGCATAATTATGCTATTAAAAATAAGAAATGTGAGAACGCTCTGGCCAAACATTCAGTAAGTTGCCCAGGTCACTCATTTTTATTTATGGGTATTGACCACATTGTCGATTCCATTAGAGGGGGGCCCACGTCCATTCTTTTAGAAAATCGTGAATTGTTATGGCAACTCAAGCTGGATGCGTTTAACACACCTGGCCTTAATGATAGTTGCAATATAGCTGCCTACCTTAAATATAGATCCTATTTGAGGTAGTTTATTGGTGGACTATTAGGCATTTTAATGCCTTTTTACTTCTATGTCAGAACGCTTGTCCTATTTCCTAAGTGCACTAACATTCTAGAGATTAACATTTGCTTGCTTAATGGGTTGTTTACAACATTTCATTTCATCTTGTTTTTCAAGAAACATGTATTCTAACTTACCCTTCTTTCAGAATGGTTGATTCCGCCTTGATGGTGGAAATATGGGTTCTATACACACCAGGGTCTATGGTTGCTTCCATGTATATTATTAAGATGTAAGCTGACTTCAATGGGTTTATCCTGCATAAGCTGTTTAGATCGCTTGAGTAATAGATACTTGTAGTTTGATTTATTCAAACAATTTTTATACAATATGTACTCTGTACTAGCTGAAACCAGTTTATTCTTGTCTACTATTGCAATGGCATTTATCAGTTTGATCAAGTGTCTTGACTAATATACAGCGACTTCTTGAGCCAAGCACTTTTAACTTTTGTTTTAGCGTATTTTTAATTTGTGATGTTGTTTCTTTTTATATCAATAGAGCGCATGTTTGAGCCTTTGCGATGACACTAGTGCTTTAAAATTAAATGCAGCCAGGAAGTGATGAAATTAGCGTAACACTCCGCTGCTTTTTTATGAGTGTGTTTTAACTTTTGTATTCATTCACTCTGAAGAAGCTACCAACTTTGTGTAGTGAAAACGCTGTCTTATCTTGTACTAAAATAAATTTGCGTTAAGGAACCTTCACGTCTGGTGTGCTCCTGTTTGGATCCGTTTGCCTTGCTTCACCAGTATGCAATAGTTTATTAAAATTCATGGCTCCCTAAACCCCGAAGAACATAGCTACAGTACCTATGCAGAATTATCACAGAAGCACTGTATAAACATGTAACTTGGCTGCAATGAGGCTGCTGTATCTACCAGATATGAGCTGAGATCTATCACTAAAAACAAACCCTGCTGGTGGAATCCTTACATTAACAGGGTATACAACAAAAGAAAAAATGTAATGGTCAAAATAGGAAAGAGCAGGTCTCACACAGACAAGAGCTCTCTGATTCAACTAAACAAGAAACTAAAAGTTCTAATCAAGTCCTGCAAGACCATTTATGAGGTCAGGATATCCTCCCAGTCTAAGGACAATCACAAAGCCTTCTTCAGCTATATTAGGAACCTTAAAGGTAACACTCAGCAGTGTGCAGAACTGGTGGCAAATGGCACAACCTTTACTGATCAGGGTGACTAGCAAATTCATTGGCTGATAAATTTAGCTCTAATTCCTCCCAACTACCCCCTGTAAAATCCTTTCAAGCATATCCCTTTAACTGTCAACAGGGAGCAGGTCCTGGTGGTCATCACTAAGGCCAAAAATACTGGTTCAATGGCCCCAACAATATCACTGATTGTCTACTAAATAGCCTAAAACATGACCTAATAGGGCCACTTGAGACACTCTTCAGCTACAGCCTCAAGACCTGTTACACATCAGGTGAATGGAGGACCACAATGGTCATCCCTCTTCATAAGGGTAGATCATCAACTGACCCTGGGAGCTACAGATCCATCAGTATGATAAGCCTAGTATGCAAAGCCATGGAAAGAATTATCATTGAAATGATCATCAAGGACATTGGCAACCTTCAGACACTGGACCCATTCCAGTTTGGCTTTGTTAAGGGAATTTTTTGCCTACTCGGTCTGGTAGACTTCTTTGAGAGGGTCATCAAGGCTATGGATAAGGGGGAAAACAGTGCATGCCACCTACCTTGACCTGGCCAAGGCGTTCAATACAATACCCCACTTAGGTGTTGTTGACAAACTGTCAGAACTAGGCATAAATCCCTACACAACTTGTGAAATTGCTGACTGACCGAAGAAGTCAGGATTAGTGAGACCACCTCTGCCAGGATACCAGTCACCAACAGATTATCCCAGGGCTCTGTGTTGGGCCCACTCTTGTTTGGCATCTACTTCTCGGAAGTTAAGGCTAATGTCAAAGGCCTGAGGCTCATGAAGTTTGCAAATTACTGTAAATTGGGAGCTGTCATAATTTCATTCCATGACATCAACATCCTACCAGAGGGCCTAACAAAAACAAAAGCAAATGATTGGTGTCAAACCCATGGATTAAAACTCAACGCAAAGAGATGCATTAGAGTGGCCTTTGGGAAATCATCCACTCAGGCTAATTAGTCCATCGATAAAATACTCCTAAGAGTTGACTCGATACTTAGGGATCTGGGTACATATGTAGACAGAGGTCTGACCATCGAACAACACATAGCCAAGACAGTAAAACAAACATTTTATGTTGCCCAACTCATAAGGGAGGGTTGGCATCCAGGTCCATGGAAGTTATAGTACCATTCTACTCAGCCCGTATAAACTCATCATTGAGTGCAATACTCTATTTGTCATGTATCTAACCAGGAACTGGCAACAGCTGGAATGCCCTCAAAGGTTCCTCACCAAGAAAATCCAGGGTATGGATGCTGTCCTACACAGATTGCTCTAAGGATTTATCTCTGTACTCTGCCTGGTAAAGGTTACTGAGAGGCAATGTATGCTGGCATATAAGTAGCATCTTCAGATCTAGCTCTGATGGATGTCTTGCATATCAGCAAAACAAACAGCACCAGAAACACTAGATCCAAAGACATGAACTTTGCCTGCAGCATACATAGAACATGTTGGAGAGACTGACATGTGTCTCAAAGGATCCCCACACTATGGAATAAGCTCCCCATCTACGTGAACCACAAGTCATTCCTGACCCTATTCAAATGAAACCTTGATCACTGGATGGGAAATCGCATATTCCCTTCTGGTCTGCCCCACCATATCTCTGATGGACAGAAGTTGACAGTGAGTAAATTAATTCCCAAGTAACTTATCCCCCACCCCACATAACTCTTAGTACCGCCTTACTAACATACACAACCATATAGGCATCAAAGGAACTCAGGGACAAAAACTGGGTTGGGTTGCTCAGATGGGCCTGTCAAGACCCTGGTGATCATTAGCCTAGTATAAACCTATGAAGCTATAAGATTTTTTTGGAATTTAGTAGAAGCTTGTTTGTTTGGAATTATCATGTTCTGCAGTATGTCGAAAACTTTTGTAGACTTATTTTGACTTCCCGTTACAACTCTTGCAATTTTTATTAGAATGAGGCCATTGGTATACACAACAGTATTTAGCTATGGAAATTTATCTTATACTGATCCCAGGACAGATCTCTGGAAAGCATCTATAGAGAATGAATCCATGATTGAATATGTATATGGTGCATAACCACAAAAGTCCTGTCCATTAGATAGTTTCTGATTCTTTATGCTCTTTCCAAAACCAAATTTTTTTCAAATTTTCTTCATAATAGGCACTTTTGAATGCCCTTTACATGTATGTGACTGTGATGTTTGTTAATAACCTTCTCCGTGTTAATATAGATCAAGTATGTAGTCATGTATATTGCAGTAAAAGTGCTGTGTCCTTTTCTGAATCCATGTTGATTGCTGTCTGGCTGCTGACTTATGTGTACATTAATTTATTCAGTTGTTTAGCAAAGGGATGAAGAATGCCTGTGGATCATTAATCACACATTGCTTTAAGTAAGAAAACTTTGGGTAGAGATATTATGAAAAACTATTTGAAATAGAGGGACAAATCTAGAGATTAACAAGGACATTGGCAACCTCCAAACACTTCATCCCACACAGTTTGGCTTTGTCAAGGGGAGGTCATGTCTGCTAAATTTGGTCGACTTCTTTGAGACAGTCACCAAAGCCATGGATAAGGGAAAGACAGTGCACACTGCCTACCTTGACCTGGCCAAAGCCTTTGACACTATTCCCCACTCGGGCATAATAGATAAACTCTGTCAACTAGGCATCAATCTGTATGTTACCAGATGGGTAGCAAACTGGCTCACTGATAGAACCCACTTAGTCAAAATAGGGGAAGCCACCTCAAGCAGTATACACGTAACAAGCAGTGTACCTCAGGGTTTGGTTTTTGGGCCTCTATTATTTGGAATATACTTTTCTGAGGTGTAGGCCAAAACCAGTGGGATATGGCTGACCAAGTTTGCAGATGACTGCAAGCTGGGTGCTGTCTTCAATACCCCTAGTGATGCAGACATCCTCCAAGAGGGTCTCACTCAGACAAATGACTGGTGCCAGAAACATGGCCTCAGGCTGAATACCAAAACATTTCATCATCATCCCCTTTGGGGAGAGTGATGTCCCCACAAATTATCACACTAATAACAATGTCCTAAGCATCCAATCAGTCGTGAGGGATTTGGGCACCCAGGCTGATAGCAACCTGACTTTTGACCACCATGTTGCTTCCATTGTATCGAAAGCCTTCTACATGGTCTACCTCAAAAGTAAGGGTATCTCATCCAGGCACAAGGAGGTCATAACATCCTTGTATTTTTCCCTTATAAGGCCCATTATTGAGTACAATGCCCCTTTCAGCATGTACCTCACACAGCACATGCAGCAGCTGGAGAGACCACAGAGGTTCCTCACCAGGAGAATATAGGGCCTCAAACATCTACCATACACAGATAGGCTAAAAGCCCTATCCTTCTACTCAGTTTCAAACAGACTCCTCAGAGGTGACCTCTGTCTGGCATACAAGGTGATACGGACCCCACTTTGATGGGACTGCTGCATATCCACAAGTCAACCTCCACTCATATAACTTGCACGTACAGCCTCAACCTGGTCTGTGACATCAACAGGACTCGTTGGCAGTATAGATTTGTGTCCCATAGACTCCCCCATCTATGGAATAGACTCCATCTCCATGTCAAGCAGAGTACCTCTTTACCCCTTTTAAGCGCAACCTGGATAACTGGATGGGAAACAGAAAATATATCCCTGTGATTCCACCTGTGTCCCTACTGGACAGGGGCATCGGCTAGTGACTTGTCTAAACATGGGCTAAACTCTTGGCTAGGCTTACAAGAGCCTCAGGGCCAATAGCCTAGTAACCTCCTATGATCCTATGATGATGAATAGGTTAAAGATATGGTTAAAGGCTTTGGTTGGGCTGGCTAGTGTGAGGAAGGCAAGGTAGACAGAATATTGTCAGGACTGCATATTGTATATTTTTGGGGGAGTACTATTTTTTTACTGTTTTAGTGTCTTAAAATGGAAGGTTGGTAGCAATGTGGAATGGCTCAGTGGTGGTGAGCTCACTCTTGGGGGTTTCCTTTGCTTAAATGCATTCAGAGATCTCTGGGAAGGCAAGACTATAATGTTAAACTGAATAATAATTGCTAATACGAAATCATATTTGTACAATACAAGACAATATCCTTACAATGGTTTGTTTTCTCTTTTATAATAGAATGAGTACTCGTCACACATGTCAGTATGTGATATGTCATGTTACTTAAGATGTTTAAAAATGCATTCAGAGATCTCTGAACAGTTTTGAATGGACATTACAGTGTTTATTCACCTGATTTAGACAGGGAGTGCAAGCACATTCCTTGAATATTTTCCTGAATTATATTAAATGTTTCATCAAGAACCTTTCTAAGATAGAAAAACATTGTAGTGTTAGTAGCCATATGGCTTCTCTCTCGTGAAAAAATAATGCCCTGATAGCCTAGTGGGTTACTAATATCCTTCCACTTCTGCCAGACTCAGTCCTTTATCCACAGCTGTGCTTTAAGGTCCTTCCTGATCAAAAGACAGGTATTACCTATCAGTCTTCTGAATTTTATGGGGAACAGTTTGCCACGTATAGGAATTAAGCATATCTCAAAGACAGGACTCAGGAAGTTAGAATTAGGGAGCCTACCTCTACAAAGAGGCCAGTCACAAGTGGAGTCTCTCAGGGATCAGTCTTTGGAACTCTCCATTTTGGCATTTACTTCTCTGAAGTCAAGGTCAATGTCAGTGGTCTTTGGCTGACTAAATTTGCAGATGATTGCAAATTAGGAGCTGTCATTGAATCCCACACTGACACAAATGTTCTCTGTGAAGGAATGACACAGACAAACAACTGGTGTCAGAGCCATGGATTAAAACTAAATACCAATAAATGCATAATAGTATCCTTTGGGAAGTCATCCACCCTTGTTAACTATCATATTGGCAACACACCCTTAGAGTTGACCCAGTAGTCAGGGACTTAGGGACACACACAGATAGTAATCTAACCTTTGACCATCATGTGTCTACAGTAGTGAGGAAATCATTCTATGTTGCGCATGTCCAAGGAAGTCATTGTTGCACTGTATTCAGCGTTCATCAGACCTATGATTTAATACAATGCCCCCTTTGCTATGTACCTAACCAGGCATATCCAACAATTGGAACATGACAAACGTCCACAGAGGTTCCTCACTGAAAGAATACTGGGTGTAAGTAATACATCCTATGTAGACCACCTCAACGCCCTGCCCTTGCATTCTGGCTTTCTCTGCTTTCTCTGCAATTGCACTCATAGTGAGATGCAGCTTAAACTTCTGAATCCTCTCTTTCTAGCTTATTGACACATTACCATACATTTTCAAGATACTGTTGGCTAAATTTAGACTTTTTAAGCCAAAAAGAGGAGATTCTTACTGACAAGTTCAAAATAGATTGGTGATTCAGTTTTTTAACAAAAAGTGAAAAATGTATTTATTTTATGAGGATGAAAATTAAATTAAACATAATATTCTAGTGCTTTAAATGTTAACCTGTGAACTAGAGGCATTTTAGCATGAACCATGATGAAAAATATAATTAGCCAAAATGTTACATCAAAATGCAAAAAAAAAAAAAATAATAATAATAATAATAATTGTCAGCTGCTCCACATGGCTGCTCTGTAGTCATGCTACAGAAAGGAAACTATTCTGTCTGTTCTGATCCTCGTCTCAGCATTTACAGAGTGGATGCCCAAGAAGCAGACAGTTTTTGGTGTTAGAAATTAACTTTTTTAAACTGTAGGCATGCAATACATAACAATAATTAATTAAACAATTATGCAATAAATCAATTATCTACAAAGCACAGCATTGTATCAAGTGAATACTCTCCAATTGAAATCTTCATTAAGACCCTGTGGATACATAGTATTAAATTTCAAAATATAAATAGCTTCTTTATATAATAAAACTTGTTTAATATTCAAAATATCATGCCAGGAACAATTTATTTTATCTAAAACTGTACCTTGTAACCCCTCATTTTTACTATTATGAAAATTTCTAAAATGTACAGCTATAGAGCTTTCCTCTTTATTATTAATAATGTCCCTAGCATGTTCCATAAACCTAACCTTAAATGCCCTTTTGGTCTCCCCAATGTAAAATGTATTACAAGGACATTTAAGGGCATATATCACCCCCTCAGAATTACAACTAAAACACTACATGTATTAAAACTAACCTTATTAATACAGGGAAAACTATTAACTACAAAACTACAAGCCTTACATTTACCACACTTGAAAGTGCCACTTAATGATGAGCTACGTTGTATATTAATTAAAGGCATAACAAATCTACTTTTAACTAAAATTTTTTTTATATTTTTACCTCTTTTATAAGAAAATCTTATTTTAGCATCCAACCATGATGACACATTATTCAAAGAACTAAAATAATTCCAATAATGATTAACTAACTTAACCAACTCAGCACTAAAACAACCATAAGTTGTAACAAAATACATGGTGTCCCTTTGTTTATTAATCTTATCATTATGTACATCTGGGCACCTAGTATACACATTGTTACTAACTTTTTTACACCTATATCCACAAAACCTCTTATAACTATTTTGAATTACTTCCTTAGTATATTCCCTCTGACTAAACATTTGCATCAATAAATTCAATTCCTTATCAAAAATAACCTCATTATTCCATAATCTAGAAATTCTTAATATTTCTCCATAAGGCAAAGCTTCCAAAGTATGTGGGGGATGGCAGCTAGTGCCATAGACATACTGTGTACCCCCATCAAACTTTCTATGTACAGATGTTACTAAACTCTTTCAATCAACAATATTTAAAATGATGTCAAGAAAAGCAATAGATGTACCCTTTTTAAACCCATCAAACTCCAAAGAAAATCTGTTTCTATGCAAATCTAAAATAAAATTATCTACTAAAGCTTCACCATCCTCAACCAAAAAAATCAAATTATCCACAAACCTATAATACTTAATAACATATTTATGAAAAAAATAATTTATATACAAAAATTCAGATTCAAAAAGACCCATAGCTAAATTTGCATACATGGGGGAAAACGCTGCCCCCATAGCTGTACCTCATTTTTGTCGATACAGACAGTCATTAAATTCAAAAAAATTATGAGTCAAAGAAAAATGGATGAGCTCTAAAATATACTCAGTGACAGGATGATCTCCTAAGAAAAATCTCACAGCCTCCAAACCAAATTGATGGCTAATGTTAGTGTAGAGGCTCTTGACATCAACGGTGACCCAATACATCCGCTCATTCCACTTAACATCTTTAATCTTTTCTATAAAATCAAAAACATCAGAAATGTATGATGGTAAAGTTTTAACCTTAATTAATAAAACATTATGTAAAAAAAGACCTAAATTATGCAAAAAATAATTACAACCAGAAACAATAGGCCTCCCCGGTGGTGTTTTCAAATTTTTATGTATTTTGGGGAGACAATAAAGGGTAGCCATTTTACAGCCCTCTATATTAAATTTATTCTTTAAATCTGTTTGGGAAAAATAGCCTAACCTTTCGCCCTTCTTAAGTAACTCATTATATTCCCTTAGGGCATCATTATACAGATTACGTTCTACCTTTTCATAGACATCATTGTCGTTTAGATGATCAATGCACATTTTAAAATATTAAGAATAATGCATAACAATAAGCTTATTGCCTTTATCACATGGTTTAAAAATAACTTCATTCATTTTACTCAACTTAAGAAGGGCTTTCCATTCCTTAAAACATAAATTATATTGTACATTAGTTCTGCATTTCAAATATTTTTCAAATGCATATTCAATAGAAAAGTTTAACAAATTTACAAAATGTACAACATCATTATTTAAAACTGAGGGTGTAAAACGACTCACTTGTTTAACACATTCAGTATCAAATCTATAATAGGCATCGTATCCATCATCTGATGTGCACGTATGAAAACTATCCGATGAAGAATCGAGACTATCTCCGGAAAGTACTGAATTCAAATTGTCATGTAAATTATAAAAGAAACTTTTTAGGTGAAGCTTTCTACCAAATCTATAAACATCACTTTT
Organism: Protopterus annectens; assembly: GCF_019279795.1. Lineage (NCBI taxonomy): Eukaryota > Metazoa > Chordata > Ceratodontiformes > Protopteridae > Protopterus > Protopterus annectens. The sequence continues at coordinate 889,468,928 of NC_056748.1, forward strand.
CATTTCATGTACACGAGAAATTACAGTGGGGATAAATTTCAATCCCCGATTAAGAACAGCAAGTTCAGTTTCCGTAAAAGAATGTCCCGACAAATTAACAACATAGTCTTGTTCAAGAGGTAAAGAAAAAGTATCACCATTTACCTCTTTTGTATTCCCCCTGTGAAAATTGTTCTCTTTGAGGTGGACCATAAACTTCTCGTTGGCGTTTCCTCCCCTGGGGACCTCCACTGGCACGACTCGTTTCACCACGAAAAGTTTGATGGAATCTATCGGGTTGTTGTGGCATTGGTAATGTAGGAAATTCTACATTAGGATTTTCCATCTCTTCATAGGAGGTGTAACCACCCTCAGACGCTGAAAACGAGGAATTGTGATTACCGTCACTTCTATAATCATTTTGAAACTGCACCCGATTACGTGGCTTCTTCCGATTGGCTCTCGACAAGAAAGCCTTGTTACTCTCGTAGTCCCGTAAGTCCCTAAATAATTTCACCTTCTTTCTTTCCAATAATGAGGTCTCATAGTCTCTTAATTTAACATTCATATTGCTCAAAAAATCATCCATAGTGGAAGCAGAAGTACACACTATAAGGTTTTCACAAAGTTTTTTTTATCTCCACACCTAATTCTCTTTGTTTGATTCTGTCCCACTCAATAAGTATGTGCACCCATTCGGATACACATTTATGAGCAGCTGCGACCCAGCATTTGTGGAAAGCAATGTCTGTGTCTTTTTGTAGATCAAAAGGGGTAGTTGGATATTTATAAACTCTTAATCCCCTAGGAGTTATGTCAAGATCAACATATTTTTGTAGACCACAGATATTAAAAAACGTGGCAGTCTCTTTCCACATATTTTTTTCTAGTTCATCAAACAGAGACTTACTTTCAGTACTAATAGACGCTGGTAATTTACACCCCACATTGTTAAAGGGATTGGGGAAACGTTTGTTTCTATCATCCTCCCATCTATCCCAAACTGTGGATATATTTCCAGCCACATTTCTTTGTGAAGAACCCCATTCCACACAATCTAAAGGGCTGGCTAAAAAGTTATCTAACGACATTTGCGTGCCATCCACAGTATCTCGGAAAATGTGAGGCAGGTGAAGTTGTGGATCACTCGACATGAATAGATGTAAACAACCCAGAAAATGTTAAATATAAAAGAACAACAGAAACAACAGAAACAAATCCACAACTGAAGTGCAAATTTAATCCTCTGACGTCTCGGCCGTAGCCTTCAAGGAGTAAAAAACATACAAACACATACACTTTATATAAACCAAACAATAATTAATTAAACAATTATGCAATAAATCAATGATCTACAAAGCACAGCATTGTATCAAGTGAATACTCTCCAATTGAAATCTTCATTAAGACCCTGTGGATACATAGTATTCAATTTCAAAATATAAATAGCTTCTTTATATAATAAAACTTGTTTAATATTCAAAATATCATGCCAGGAACAATTTATTTTATCTAAAACTGTATCTTGTAACCCCTCATTTTTACTATTATGAAAATTTCTAAAATGTACAACTATACAGCTTTCCTCTTTATTATTAATAATGTCCCTAGCATGTTCCATAAGCCTATTACAAGGTATGGTTTTAGATAAAATAAATTGTTCCTGGCATGATATTTTGAATATTAAACAAGTTTTATTATATAAAGAAGCTATTTATATTTTGAAATTTAATACTATGTATCCACAGGGTCTTAATGAAGATTTCAATTGGAGAGTATTCACTTGATACAATGCTGTGCTTTGTAGATAATTGATTTATTGCATAATTATTTAATTAATTATTGCTTGGTTTATATAAAGTGTATGTGTTTGTATGCAATACATAACACTTCTGGTGAAGTGCTGTCAAGAACGGTCTGTAAATGAACAGTCTTAGACAAAAAGTACTTTACTGTAAGACAGTAAGACAGAGCTCTTATTTACATGACGTGCATCTTACTACCACTACAGCTATTTAAAGAGATACAGTACTGTTATGTACATGTAATACAGGTATCACCTGTGAGTTTTACTTCTTCATTTATACCACCTGTTCCACTTTTGATCTGCATTAGAATGTATTGTGTGTCTAGCAAGCTTAAAGATACTGAGGAGCCAAGAAGAATCAAATATCTCTGTTTTGGAGCAAACGCAGCATTATGTGCCAGTGTGTGTGTGTGTGTGTCTGTGTGTGTGTGTGTGTGTGTGTGTGTATGTGTGTGTGTGTGTGTGTCTCTGTCTGTGTTTGTGTCAGCATGTGTCAGCATGTGTATGCCAAGCAAATGCTGTATGTTTACATTTCTCACATGATTACATAAGCAAACAATAATTCCTCACCTGGTGGCATTACAAGGAAAAAACGGATCATCAAGATATATTTGTGAGGCCCAAACTGCTGCTGAAGGGCACTTAATTACTTGCAATGTCCACCCTGGATGGAGAACATCATTGTGCTTTGAAAATTGATTTATTGGTTATGTTGTTTTGCATTTGTTTTATTAGTAGTATATATCTTTTTAATTTAAAATACTCCCTCTGCTTAATGTTTGAAAGTTGATGGTAGAGGAGGTATTTTACGTCCTAAATATGACAGGTAACAACTGAAAAGATAATTTGAACAGTGCTCTAAACACACACACACACACACACACACACACACACACACACACACACACACACACACACACACACACACACACACACACACCATGCTACCTCCAAGTTAAAGCTGTAGAGGAAGTGACAATGGCAGTAGCTCAGAAGAGCCTTTTTTTGGTAATGGCACAGCCTTACATCTATGTCTGTACAGAAGGGCATTGTTAGTAAAGCCTGTGTGTACATTATTATTTTTGGGGGTTGACTGTAAAGAGAAAGGTACAACCTGCCATTTCCCTAGAATACTGATGGGAGACAAGCAGTCATGGTGCAAAGGTGACACAAATTAGACTACTTTATCATAAGATGTGATGATACGGGAAAAATCAGAACATGCATGCAGATAATGGAGCACTGCAAGTAGACTCTGAACAGGAAATTCAACAAATGATAGCGGAATGGAAAGCAAAACTGAAGGCACACCAGATGAAGTGGAATACAAAAGATAGAGGTCATGGCAGTAAATGGGGGAATTAGGAAAAAGCTGACAACTGAAACACAATGAACAAAATAGTGGAACAGGTTAACAGCTACAGATGTCTCGGAAGGGTGTTTGAGGAAAAGGGAATTCTGAATGAGGAAGTCAAAGCTAAAATCAGAGGTGCTGCAGCCAACTGCCACAGAGTGTCAAGGGTAGTGTGTGACAAACGAATGTCAAAGAAGCTGAAAAGTAAGGTGACAACACAGTGGTGCAACCAGTACTACTGTATGGTAATGAAACCTGGGTAATGAAGGCAGAGCAGATGAGGAAGCTAGAGGTGATGGAGATGAAGTGTCTGACATGGGCAATAGGTTGCACACTGTGGTATAGATGAAGAAATAAGGACATCAAATTGTTCACCAAAGTAGCCTCAGTTACAGAGAACGCCAAGGAAAATAGATTATGGTGGTTCAGTGACACATGTTAGAAAGCAGAAGACAATTGGGTAAAGCAGATTTGGAAGACAAGATGAAGGCAAGAGGAGAAAAGGATGTCCAGACAAGTGATGGACAGGTTGTATGAAAGAAGACCTGCAATGTTTGGGTATGACTTTTGAGGAAGGTAGGACAGTGTTTCTGAATCAAGACAGATGGTGGCAGTTGACACAACAACCCACCTTATGTAAAAATGGAAAGAGATGTCCTCTATACATTCCCTCACACACACACATTATATATAATGTATATACAGATATATATATATATATATATATATATATATATATATATATATATATATATATAGAGAGAGAGAGAGAGAGAAAGAGAGAGGAAATATGGGTATATATCATATGGTTAAACTGCCATAAGAACAAATTACAAAAGCTTGAAGACTGGAACACTGAATCATCTTGTTGTGAAGATAGGTGAAGGCTGCCAGCCTAGCTATTCAGAATTTTGTAGATGATTCTGTCATTTGTAAATATTAATATAAGCCACAGGCTTGTTCTCTTAAATGGAAGAAAATGCTGTTAGATGTGGAACTGCAAAAATGTAACAACAGTGCACTCTGCTGTAACAAAGCTGATAAGTCACGCATTGTGAAATTCTTTGATCTAAACATCGGAGCCGAGATGTCTAGGGGGAGGCATTCTGCCTATTGTTTTGAGGCCAGAATTAATGGCTAGAATTTACATGTATAATTTTTTTTATTCTTCTGGCTTCCTGACCAGTTGCAAGATCTAAAGGGCTATTAACCCCTGACCTCTGTTAGCCTGGGAACCAGAAAGAAATGATGTAATCTGAAATGAATCAGTGGTACTGCATTATCAATTTAAGGAGAGAAAGAATGAGAGCATTTGAGCATTTGTCATCCAACTCACCACTCTGCCTGTGTTCTATATGGAAGTTTATTTTAGAACTGTGTTTTCTCTTAGATATAGCTAAGAAACAGGAAGATTAGATTAGTTTTTTCTGTATTGATGTCAGAACTTTTCTACTGTATTATTTTAAGTATTTCTCTGTGATCTCTGAACTCTTCTTTTCTCAAATTGTTTTTTTATTTTTCAAATACATTTGGATGAATTCCATAGTATTTACACATAACATCTTAAATAACTATGTACACTATTTACATTAGCCTGACACTATAACAGATCTTAATGTATACAGTTACTTTATAAGTATGTCCAATCCATTATCAGAGTGTCTGATCAATTATTGTAAAGTGTCTAACAACTGATCTCTGAACTCTTGACTAGCACTGTGTAGTAAGAAGTATTGTCTTGTGTTTTTATTATTTATTATTAAATATTTTTAAACCTTTCAACTGTGGATGTTTTGTGTAGAGATAATTTAAACTGTAGAATACATTGCATGTATATAGTGATACTGGCCAAGCCACTCCAGTAAGCTTTGCTGTTCAGTCACACTTACTATTTGGATAATAACATTGCACAGCATAACTGGACACCCTTTCATAAGGGCCTTTTGGTAGCTGATAAATATTAGTGGGTGGTGGCAAGTGGTACTACCGTATAGTCTGGGTAAAAGGTGCACAGCTGGAGAACCTGGGCCAGCCTTCCCCAGGAGTGTATGTGTGTTTGTGTATAACTCTTATCTCAAAGCGTGTGTGTGTCAGCTACTTGGGGAGTGACACGAAGCACTGGTTGGACAGAGAGGGTGCTGGAGTTTTAGCTTGCCCACTAGGCTGAGATATGGACCCTATAGCTGTGCCAGCGCGGAGTCTTATTGGGGATCTGGAGAGAAAGGGAGAAACCAGCCCCAGACTGACTGTGATCTCTGTGTCCTCTTAAGGGAAATTGTACTTTACTCTGTGTGTATTTATAATCCTTTCCCTATATGGATGCCCCTCACTGGTGTTAGTGGTGAGGATTGAGGCTCCTTGATTGCTGGGCAAGTGCACGGGCATCACACTTGTCATACGAAAGCCTTTAACACAAACAACACTGACATCCCCTGCATGTTATGTATACTGTCTCCGAGATAACTCCACATTGGGAAAAGGGCAAACACCTGATCCTAAGAAATGACAGATTTTGGATGACAAGCCAGTTCAGTATTCTGGATGTCGATCTTTTGTAATTTAATTCTACGGTGGTTCGACCAATGGTATAGACCCATATTTATATATATATATATATATATATATATATATATATATATATATATATATATATATATATATATATATATACACACACACACACACACACACACATATTCACACACCCAAATACACACACTTATAAATATATATGTATACATATCAGTGATGACACCTACACACATACACACAAATATGCTGAAAGTTGAGTTTGTCTCTTATGGAAAAGAAAAACAAAAGGAGAACATTGTCTTAACCCTTGCTTTTCAGGTAATATCATAATATGTCATAGAAAGAACAGATTTTTAAAGCATTTCTAGTAGATATGACTAAGGTTAAATCAATCCTAGTAGTGAGAATGTAAAACATAAGCTGTACAGATATAAAACAGACTGTGACTATAATATAGAAATGGGTATGCTTGTTATTTTCAAGAGGGCCTTATGATTTGTTTGGGTATTTCAGTAAAACAAATATATATAGTTATAAAATGATGATATCTTACTGGACCACTAAGCTATACCAATAATTCAGCAACAGGCTCTGATAGGTTTTGTCTACTAGTCTGGCAGGAATTTGGATTGAAAGTGTAACAGATAACCGACAGCAGCTACTGACAAGATATATCCCAGAGTGTTTGATGGCATAGGATGAAGCACACGTCTGGAATAATACAAACTAATGGACAGATTGCAAGCTGGGTAATCATACACTCACAAACAAACTGTTGTTGGCAGGTCAGAGAAGGTAAGATAGATGATGGCAAGAACAACTGCTTATCAGCATCCTTCCGCTTACAGTTTAGTGAGAATATAATTTAAATATTTTTTTCTGTTATGGTTAATATTTCCATAGACTGAGAATGAATGTCATGAATGTGAAATCCACATCCACTTAGATTTGAAAAAAAAAATAGCAATCTGAAATAGATTTAGCATCTTGTGAAAATATACAGGGTAAAGGACCCACCTCAACATGAAGGGGGACAATGCCCACCCTGTACCCCATTATTTATAATATGATTAACTTTAAGGTCATTCCACCATGATGAGGGGGGATTTCTCCTGACCAAAAAAAAAAAAAAAAACTCAAGAAAGTGCATTTCTCACTCAATGACAGTTGCAACAGTGGCTGTTGCAGTCAACGTATATTACCACCCTTAATAATAGAAGGCTGAAGATTGGTACCATGCATACTAGGCTTCTATTTTTGCATGTTCACCACTGCTATAATGCAGTTCTTCCAGAGGACATTGTAATGGAATTTTGTTTCTTTAGGATGTTGAATTAATAGGAGCTCTACTGTATAAAATATCAACATCATACTAAAGTTGAAAACTTTTAAAAACAGCTTCATTTTAATGGTTTTTCAACTTAAATATAAACAGGAAAGGACACATTTATTACAAAATAAATACAATTTACCAGATTATTCTGTTCAAATCAGCAGCAGATATGCTCAGGCATTTTTTACGAGTAACCTACCAGGCTGGATGTAAGTGGTCTTGCAGAGTGCCTTTCCTTTCTGACCGCTATACACTGGTGTCACACAGATCCTGTTTGCTGTCCCTGGAGCTAGTCCTGTCACAATCACGCTGTTCATCTGTGGTGCCACACTTTGCAAAGATGGTGGACCCGCCTGTCTTCTGCATCTTACCTTGTAGCCCAAGACATTCCCATCAGCTTGTTCCCATGAAGCCTGTAAGCTGTTTGGATTCATGCTCTGAAAATGTAGATGTCTTATTTGTGAATTCTCTGGGGAAAAAAAGAACAAGCAATGAAAATCTTTGTTGCAGTAACAAGACACATTTACCAAAGCAACTTTAGGTGAGTTATTTCAGTAATGCAAAGGAACTAAATTAATGGTGACAAATTTTATGTGAATTATTTCAGTAAATCAAATGAACAATGTTGACACTGGCAACAAATATAATCTTTTAAAACATACCAGTGGCAGTAGTTTGCACTTATCTAGCTATTAAATGCTGAGTTGTGTTACTGCCATGACTAACCAGATGATGATCAAAGCAGAATGATTTGTGAGTTCTGGGAGCAAAAGACGATTAGATAAGAGTTTAAAGTATATGTATCTCACTCGTGTACAGTACAAAATCACAGAGAACAGAAATGACACAATTAATATCCTTCTCTCTGTCTGAAGTATTCTTTCTTAGAACATAATGTTTTGGCAGTAACAGTGCAATTGGCATATCAGCACAATCAGGGAAGACACTTGTAGATAGGTAGCATACCTTGACATACTCATGAGAAGGAAACCTAGCGTTTTGCTCTGTTGTAGTGGCTTTACTTTCAGCTTCTTCTTTTTAAAAAGAGTTAATCATCCTAATGAGCATATTCGTTAAGTGTTATACTGTCTTTCCAATTAAGAACGTCTTTATTCAAGAGCACAACCCATAATAAAAAGCTGGTAAAAGTTCATTTTTTAATTATTACCTATTTGCCTGCTCTTCATACACAGTAGTTAATGACAAATGGGTGTACAGCACCCCAGCATCAATTCATAGGTTCACAGGTTCATAGGTAGGTACTAGGCTTTTAGCCCTAGGGCCTATATAAGCCTAGCCAAATGGTACCCTGGCTTTTGCCACCCAAGAAAATTATTTTCCTGTGCCCCTGTCAAGCAGAGCCACAGAAGTGATCCCCATGTGAATTTCCCATCTCCCATCCAATCATCAAGATTTTTCTTGAAGAGTGCTAATGAGGAGGTTTGTTTGATATAGATAGGTAGTTTGTTCCAGAGTATGGGAAGTCTCTGGGACAGGAATCTATCCCTCCAGCATGTTCTGTTTATTGTGGTGACAATGTTTAGGTCCCTAGGGTGTGTAGCTCTGAGGGATTGAGATTTCTTTAAGTGGAGCATGTCCAACAGCTCTGGGTTTGACATAGCTTTGTATGTTAGGTAGAGATTACCTCTGAGTAGGCAATATGCGACAGAGTAAAGCTGGAGTTTTTTGAGACGGTCTGCGTAGGGCATCTGTTTGAGGCCGGTAATCCTTTTTGTGAGGTATTTCTGTGACCTTTCCAGTTGTTGTAGATGTCTTGTGAGGTACATGCCAAATGGGGCATTGTACTCTATAATGGATCTAATGAGTGGTGAGTAGAGGGGAACAATGACCTCTTTTATCCTGGATGAGAAACCTTTTGTAATGAGGTGTGCCATATAGAAGGATTTCCTGACTACTGTGGCAATGTGATTATCAAAGGAGGGACTACTGTCCACCTGTGTCCCAAGGTCTCTTATCACACTTTCGGTGTTAAGTAGACTACTGCCTATGTGGTAGTTCATGGGTACAGAGTTTTTACCAAGAGGGATGACAATGCACTTTTTGGCATTGAGCTTGAGGCCATGGCTTTGACACTAGGCATCTGTCTCAGTGAGGCCCTTTTGTAGGATGTCCACATCGTTATGAGTTTTCATTATGGCTCCTAGTTTGCAGTCATCTGCGAACTTTGTTAGCCAAAAACCTTCTGTGTTAGCCTGTACTTCAGAGAAGTAGATACTAAACAGGAGAGGACCTAGGACTGAACCCTGTGGTACTCCACTTGTCATTTGTCTGAAGTTGGATTTAGTCTGCTACTTTCACAGTGTGGGTTCTGTCAGTGAGCCAGTTGGCAACCCATCTTGTGACATAGGGATTTATACCTAGTTTAGTGAGTTTATCTATCTTAGGTCTTTGCCAGTTTCTCTAGATTAGGACACTAGCAGTTGCCCAGTTTTCTGGTGATAAAACCTAAACAAAAGTAAAACATTTTTCCTTACATGAAACTACAAATATATGTTTTTCAATGTACTTTTATCCCTTTCTGACCTCCATACTGTGTCTACAAGTCCCAGAATCCTACTCCATACATGGAATTTAGATGCTAAGCATTCATAGGTTCATAGGTTCATAGGTAGGTACTAGGCTATCTGCCCGAGGGCATTTATAAGCCTAGCCAGAGTGTGTCGGCTTTCACCACCCCTTTGATTAATTAGCTGATCCTCTGTCAAGCAGAGCCAATGAAGTGATCCCAGGGGTGTATTTTCTGTTACCCATCCACTTGTCAAGGTTTCTCTTGAAGAGTGTTAGTGAGAGGCTCTGCCTGATGTAATTTGGAATTTTGTTCCAAAGCATGGGGAGTCTCTGTGACAGGAATCGATCCCTCCAGCATGTTCTATTTATTGTTGTGGCAAGGTTTAGCTCACTAGAGCACGTGGCTCGCAGTGACTTGGATTTCTTTAGGTGGAGCATGTCCATCAATTCTGAGTTTGTAAGTCAGGCAGAGATCACCTCTGAGTAAGCAATATGCCACTGAGTACAGCCGGAGTTTTTTCAGTTGGGCTGCATAGGATATATGTTTGAGACCATTAATCCTCTTGGTGAGGTACTTTTGTGGTCTTTCCAGCTCTTGGAAGTGTCTTGTGAGGTACATCCCAAATGGGGCATTGTACTCTATGATGGGTCTAATGAGTGACAAGTAGAGGGGCACTATAACCTCTTTATTTCTAGATGTGAACCCATTAGTAATTAGATGGGGCCACATAGAAGGATTTCCTAACTACTTTGGCAATATGATTGTCAAAGGAGAGATTACTATCTATCTGGGTCCCCAGATCTCTTATTACCTCTTCTGTATTAAGGGGGCTGCCACCTATGTGGTAATTCATGGGTGTTTTGTTTTTCCCAAATGGGATGACTATGCATTTTTTGGCATTTAGCTTGAGGCCATGACTTTGACACCAGGTGTCTGTCTCAGTAAGGCCCTTTTGGAGGATGTCCGTGTCAGCCAGAGAGTCAATTATGGCTCCCAGTTTTCAGTCATTGGCAAACTTGGTTAGCCATAGTCCTTCTGTGTTTGCCTGTACTTCTGAGAAGTATATGCTGAACAGTAGGGGTCCCAGGACCGAGCCTTGCGGGACACCACTTGTGACTGGTTTAGAGTCAGACCTGGAGCCCTCTATTCTTACCGTGTGAGTTCTGTCTGTAAGCCAGTTGGCAACTCATCTCGTGACGTAGGGGTATATGTTCAGGCTGGTGAGTTTTTCTGTAATACGCGAGTAGGGAATGGTGTTGAAAGCCTTGGCGAGGTCAAGGTAGGCTGTGTGAACCACCTTTCCCTCGTCTATGGCCTTGGTGACTGTCTCGAAGAAGTCAACCAGGTTTAGTAGGCATGATCTGCCCTTAACAAAGCCGAACTGGGTCGGGTCAAGTGCTTGGAGGTTCCCAGTGTCTTTGTTAATGAGTTCCATGATGATGTGCTCCGTAGCCTTGCAGACCAGGCTAGTCAGGCTTATGGGGTGATAGTTACCAGGGTCAGTTGTGGCCCCTCCTTTGTGGAGAGGAATAACCGTTGCTGTGCACTATTCTATGGGCATGTAGCCTGTGGAGAGGCTGAGGTTGAACAATGTGTTTAGGTGGGGGGTTAGTTTGTTCTGTAGTTAATGCAAGACGCAGCCTGGGACACCATCTGGTCCCATTGATGCTGTGTTTTTGGCTTTTGAAAGGGCTGTTTTCACCTGTGCGTCTGTGATTTTTGGGACACTACACTTTTCCAGTATTGTTTGTTTTGCCAGTTCAGGCACCTCATATATCCCAAATCAAAAGAATCCAGTAATAGAAGCAGAGAAAACTGCTGCTTTGTTTCATTCCACGTACCATTGCTAGTAAATAAAACTGGAGGATTGCAGTCACTTCAGTGACCAGTGTCAAGAACGAGACCAGGAACTTAGCAAGTGTTTAGTCTGTTAGTTGCTGTGGCACAAACAATAAAAAATATATATTATATATATGTAGCTTTGCTGAATTTAAGAAACTATCCTTAATTTTACCTGCACCCTTACATTGCCCCTATTGTGT